>NC_085105.1:4021551-4029051 GCF_963422355.1 Corticium candelabrum
AGCAGGTCAGTTGCTTCTGACACTTTAGCTCGAGCCTAAATCCATATCAAAACTTCAGTACAAGCTTTCTAAATGTCTGTCTGTTTATCTGTCTGTCTGCATGCCTGCCTGCCTGCCTGTCTGTCTGTCTGTCTGTCTGTCTGTCTGTCTGTCTGTCTGTCTGTCTGTCTGTCAAAGATATTTCACTATTGATAAAGAACTTTAAACTCTATACATCAGAGTAAAGCTACAACAACTATTAGTATATCCCACATGGGACAGTCTGATACAAAGTACGTTATTGTAGGAAACAACAACAACTATTTAATATAGTTCTGAATGTCTAGTTCAGTGTCATCCCAGTCTTCTATTCTTGCCTCAGACACTGCTCTTAATTTTCTCATGATGACATTAGAGTTCGATTTTTATAGACACACTGACAACCTTTTCCTCCATTGTTGAACAAATTGAACTTGATTAGACTTCCCTTCCTGGTTTCTTACTCATCCTGCCAACTGGCCCAGGTATGACTCTGCCTCTTTTCCCCAACAACCAAATGCTCAAAAGCCAGCGGAATAAATGTTAGATGATAAAGGCCAGGGTGTAATATCTTCCCTGGCTGCATGGCTGGCTGATGGTGTCCTTGTGCCTGTCTGTCTGTCTGTCTGTCTGTCTGTCAAAAAACATTCTGTCTGTCTGTTGTCTGTCTGTCTGTCTGTCTTAGTTCTCTATTGAATACATCATCAAAACTAGTACAACATCACTAACACTAAAACAAAGCTAAACATAAAATTACGAGTCTATATGCATGGAACATAGCTAGTGGCCCAGTCCTCAGTACAACAACTTACTAAACAATAGCTATTGAATGAAGTTCCAAACTATTTTTACTACAATGATGACCGAGCTGCTTGATTTTCTCTCTACTTACGCGTGAAATAGACTTCTGCAGAGTAACTGAAATCATCTGCCTCCACAAGACCTTGAACTCTGTCCCATTCTTCTTATGTATCTCTGGATTAAAGTCCTAATTTGTTCAAAAATCTTCAGCGTCCTTACCCCATCGACCAAAGTGTTCAAGAACTAGTGGAACTAACTTGGGGTAAAAGCACCTGGTAAAATTTCTTTCTATTATTTGTCTTGTTTCTTCCTTTCTCGTTTTGATGCAGCACCACCATCTTCTTTGGCTGCCCTAGAGATGATATATCTGGACACCAAAGATGCATGCATCATAGATCCAAATCAATGTCTAAACTGTCTGTCTGTCTGTTTGTGTATGTTTTACACATAAATTTTAAACAGAATATCTACCCTACAATATTTGCTAATGACTATGATTTAGAAAAAGTAATGTGTGTAACAGCTAAACCAATAACAGACAGTATGGACCCAAGAACCAAAGATTGCCACACTCTAAAATTGAAAAGTGTCCAGATGCAAGATTAGACTGTCCTTCAACTGCTCAAGACAGCTTCCTAAAGACACAAGCGGTGCAATGCTATAAAGTTGGACTCAAAGACACCTTCTTCTATAAGTCTCAAACTCGATCTGCACCACGATGTTATCCATCTTCATCCACATACATTCTTGCCAGCAGATTGAGACAAGAAATAGAAAACCATCAACAGGACAAGTCTAAAACCTTGATATTCTAAAACTTGGATTGCAAATTGGACAGACCTGTTGTGACTGGCTAACTTCTGATATGGCAATTTATAGACAAGTTTGCTGCAGTATACAAAGGGCAATTCAAAGACTAGAACTGAAACAGTTTTAGTTATCTATAGTCCTACTGTCTGTTCCCCCTGTAAGGGTGAACTCGGAAGTGAGTAATGAAAGAGGTCACACCAGGTGTGCTCATTAGAGCACTAAGAGCTGCTCCAGTTGGACCATGTTATACCAATTATCTTAAATGGTTCCAGTTGCTGATCTGTTGGTCTTACAAGATAATTGGATAATAGCCATTGCTCCACCCGTTTTGTGTTTGATATGCACAAGTACTATCCTTCCGTTTCGTTTGTAGGAAAGGCTTAGATAATTTGATAAACAGAAATGTCAGACCTAGCGGTTTCTAATGATACCAAGATCATCGCGAAAGTCCAAAAAACAGCAGAGATATTGATGATTTTCAAAGTTCACACTTATGGGGAACAGACAGTAGTCCGTATCCTCAAAGAGCAGTTAGAAGTTGTATGTAATAGAAAGTTTACTATATGACATATCTATTTGCTGCATTGACATTCTTCTCTGATAAACTGACTGCTTTTTTGGCTCGTGAGCAAAGATACCAGCATGTGTACCCTTAGTGTATGTAACACACATAAACATAAAATAGTGGTGAAATTCAATAATAGCCATTTGCGTGCAATTAAATATTGACTTTACTTATTAGTTACTATTAATATCATTTATTGACATTAATTTGGCCCCTCCAAAATTTTTGGTCTGGCTACACCGCTAACATGTCCACGTTTTTTAGACAAAGCACGCACTAGTCTTTGGTAGCATGTTGGAGATAGAGTTACAACATGTCGTATCTTGACACGTTAGACGCTTGCTGCAGCTCAGTCTATTTCTACAATTGGAAGGTTGTCGCTACCTATCACCTATGGACTATGTATAATTGCCTTTTGGAAAATCCCCTTTTAATACACGTGTCACAGTAGAATGCTCCCTACAATGATATACTCTCTTTACCACAGTACTCCTTCCCTGGATGAACCTATATAATCTCTAACACAACCTCACGGATTTGTGTACCATAGTCAGCACGAACAGTGTGCACACTCTTTTGTCGTCTACTTCGTATGTGCATGAGATGTCTAATTCTGTTGTTTCTCCTCACTCACCTAATTTTGCATTTGTGGTTAAGCCTTTGAAACATGTCGTCTTGCGTATTTTTATTCTGCATTTGTTGTCTGTAACTAACAAATAAAGAAAGAAGACAAGAATGACTCCTAGCTGGCCTCCTTGAAGTAAATTACTAATTTAAAAAACTTTCTCTAGCCACAATATAAACAGCATCACCTGTATCTGGTGCCATTGTGAAAGAACATTGACACAGAGCCATAACCTCAATTTAATTCCCCCAGAGGCAATTATATAAACAGTTCATAGGTAATACATAGCGACAACCTTCCCATTATAGAGACAGAGTGAGCTGCAGCAAGTGTCTAACGTGTACATCTTGTATGCATTAGATACTCTCTTGTTGTGGGCCACTAGCTACCAAAGACTACTGAATGGTTTGTCTAAATTCAAACCGTGGGTGTAGGCACTTGTTTTTTGGAGCAAAAACGCACAAGCCTATATATAAAGCTTATCTTTTCATTTCAAAATCTTCAGAAAATGAATTCCCTGATGACATTGTTTTATATGAGATGAGGGAATGAGACTGTAATATGGGATTACGAAATGAGGTCATGCAGCTACTATTACAGTCTCATCACATCATCTCATTGTCTCTCATCCCCTCATCTCATTGCCTCTCATCACCTCATCTCATTGTCTCTCATCACCTCATCTCATTGTCTCTTATCGCCTCATCTCATTGTCTCTCATCGCCTCATCTCATTGTCTAATTTTGGCACAGACGATGCTGTACTGTGTGACTGCATACAACAGCACCAAACCCAGAGAATCGTCCTGATGCATTAAAGTATGCCTTCTTCTGAAGACATCATTACTGAACAAGTCATCATGACTACACAATTGTTGTTTACAAAGTAAGACCAGAAAACTGAAGCCAAACCTACATTGCTAGAAATGTTTAGAAATGCTAAGAACATGTGCTGTAACAAGTGTAAATAACCAATGAAAATAACTGCATTTCTTGCATCAGTCTTTACCACTATCCAGCCAACAGTAGATTCAAGCAATAGATGGACATGATTAATCTGTCTATCTACCTGACTGGCTTTAAACAATACTTCGACTTGTCACTCATTGTTTGTATCAAACATGTGTTTCCAGCTTGCCTTTGCAACTTGTAGTGTTAGGTCAATGAGACCATTGCTGGCCAGTAGTTTCATAGCTGATCGATCATCATATGCAAAATTGTCATTCACAAATTGACTACTCAAACAAAACAAATCCCATCACGTAATAATATCTCAAAGAACAATATAATCAACCTCAACTTCTCCACCAACTTTGCACGTCTACCACTACATTCACGAGTTTCTAAAATCTGAGAAACCAGAGGTGACGTCTATTAAAGGACGTACTGCAACAAATCAGAAGAAAACCCAAAGTACCTGTTGAACATAACAATGCAGTAAGAAATCTGCTAAAGCCTTTGAGTCACCAGATGACCGAGAGTCTTGTTCACTAAGAACCTACAGCAAAAGTGCACGGCAAACACAAATGTACATGTTGATGAGCCATTTAATTAGGCAGAGTACCATCTCAATGTATGGCATCACATCATGTAGTTTCCCTTTCTCAACAAACATCCTGACAAGTTTTACACTGGGGCACTACACAACACACAATATAGTCAATGCTAGCCACTTCTCTTCATTTACCTGTCACAAAACAATATATTTTCGTTTTTACTGAATAGCAAAGTCACTAGAGAAGTAAACAAACCCCTAGACGCGCTGTTCTTAATTAACATAATAAAATTTCATCCATATATAGTCAAGTACCACAAGTCAACAAGTTTGGTAATATATTTTATAAAAGTAACCTTAAACCATCTACATTAATTGATCTGCCTGCATGCTGTTTACAAGCTCATAAACATTGCATTTGTTTGTGTATTGCCATCTTTTTTTTCTAACAACAACTGGCACTTAATTAATCTGTATATATTCAATTGACTTACATTTGCTAATTTAAAAAGATCCATTGCTTGACTGAACTCGTTCTTTGCCAGTCTTCTTTCACCGGCAATCTACAATGTGTTTATAACTAACACTTGCCAAAATCTACATTGAGTCTCATCACACAGTGTACAGTGTACCTGATACAAGCCGCATATGTCCAGCTGTAGAGCAATACCTAACTTGTCCGTGGCATCAAATGTGTCACACTCAGTAGCCATCTCCAGAAAAATCTGTTCGGGTGACCTCCTGCATGCATGTTCACATCAATCAATACAAACACGTGGCATTGATTGTCTGACTGACTTCTGCCTGCAATGATAAACTCCTTGTGTTGTGACAATAAAGCAGCTGTCCAACACAGAATGACTAATGAGATCTTGATCAGCGTTAGAGGCTGCATCAATCATTTCAGATGGCTGGCAACACAAATAGAGACTAAGCAACTCTTCATCTTCTGGTAGAGAAAAACTCTGCAGAACATTATCACTGCTGCTCGGCTCCTATATGATACAATAAAAGGTCACATGACCACATGCTGTACATTAGTAAAACATAAACTTCAAAATAGGTATTATTACTATCAATTTAATTGTATTTTAAATTGTTCATTACTGTTTTCAACATTACCTCTTTTGGTGGCTTATTTGTTGGTGGAACAGATGCTGCAAGTTGTGATGACAAGATGTGCAAGGAAGGCTAATAAATACAGCAGAATTATAATGCACTGTACGTACTGCACATAAACTCTCTTACTGGCTGCTTGGCTTGCTGGCACACAACAAACATTACGATTTCAGTGAATTGCAGCAAGTAAGCTTTCTGAAGCAGTTTGTATGTAAAAAGAGCTTGGTCTTGAAGAGCCATATCGGCATTCAACAACTGATAAACAAGATGGTAACATAATGTTGATTGTTATGACAACTAAATTACTTCAAATCGTTGAGTGATAAGATCATGGACAGCCATGAACAACCGATCTTTCCTTTTCTGGCAGCTCAACTTCACATCAAGGTGCAACAACTAAATATCATATTGATCTCAATTAGTAAGTATTCAATACAGTACTCCTCTGATTGCCACACCTTAAATTCTGAAGGGTAGAATGGTTCAGGCATTCTGTCTTCATCCACACAGCTGACAAATTCTGACAACGAACCATCAGCAGTCCAGCTAACATTTTCAGTAAATATGGAGCCGTCATTCAGAGCCTCAAGAATCATCTGCCAACTCTGGCCTTCCTCTACACGAATCTGATAAAATCATTTTGTTTAAATTTCCAAGTAGACATGTATTAGAGGTACTGTACTGGTATTATTAGTATAAAATAACTACTTTTGAATCAAATATACATTTAATGTATAATGCTAATACTAACATCTATAAAATAATAGTAATAATTGTTATTTAAGATACTGATTGTGTTGTATTGTATTGTATTGTATTGTATTGTATTGCACAGGTAACAGCCTGATGGCTAGAGCATCTAGTTGACGTCTCAGAGACACGCAGTTGTCTCTTTAGCATGAGTGTTACCTACAGTAAGATCAGTTGCATTACTAGTGTCATAAACATTTGATACAAGTAATAGAACAACATTACTGAAATAAAATAAACAATGGTTATTTTGTTTCATATTTACAAGATGTCTAATCAATTGAAAAACAAATGGCAACTCACAAGCAAATATGTGGCTCGTGCACTTGTCTTTCCTAGCAATTCAATAGACGCGACAGCACTAGGAACTTGAACCCGAAATACTTCTTCCTTCAAAACCAAGTCTACAAACTCAATTCTCCCTTTCTGTACAAAGAAATCATTCAGCATGCAATGAATCATCTCAATCAAAGCTTAGCAAATCTGATACTTTGCATCCAGTGATTAGAATTTGTCTCTTACTGTGTGTTTCCCACCATACAGCACATGTCACAACTCCTGAATGTAACATCACTGTTCTATAAAAATTAAGCGATAAAAGATGACTGTCTGACGTTGTTTGTCTGCTTGTTGTATTGTTGTAATATCTTTCAATGACCATTTATTGACCTTTACATTTTCACCCTGCAAAAATCAGGACAACCACACACATTTATCATAGCCTTGTGTACAGACAGACAGACAGACAGACAGACAGACAAAGACAGACAGACAGACAAAGACAGACAGACAGACAGATAATTTATTCTCATACAGATTCTACTTGTACATATGCTAGGATTTTTAAAATACAAATCAGTCCTTGCAAACAACAAAGTCGTTAGCTAATGGACTTGACTTTGACAGACAAACAGACAGACAGACAGACAGACAGACAGACAGACAGATCAGCAGACAAGCAGATATACAGACACGCAGGCCAACAGAAAATGTATTGATGTACTGTATAAAATGGGTACTGGTGACAATATTAGTTAAGGCTATACGAAGACGTTATGGATAGGTAACCAGTAGTTTGCAGTATCTTGTGCTAGCACTTCATTAGCGTAATGCTAGTTAGCATGTTTCAAATACAGGGGCGGAGCGTAGGTGGTGCTATTTGTATAATATCCGGTGTTACTAGCTGCGCGCGCTGCTTTGAACTGGTACTTACCGGCTTAGGCCACTGTACCTGAGGTTATCACCTCCTGGTATAGCCACTGTCGCTTGCGTTGCCGTCATTGCGTTCTTCCGTTGAGTGGTTGCACGCTGCTGCTCT
>NC_085105.1:4034051-4166450 GCF_963422355.1 Corticium candelabrum
ATGACTAAATTATGCGGAATTAGGAAGCGTAGAGGCCTGCTGATCCACATTGAGCACTTAACATAATGTAACCTAATGCAACTTCACCCTATGCAAGATAATTCACACTGGCAAATTTTGTTGTGGTAACTTACTGTATTGGTTTTCATCACATAACCTATGATGTTGAGATGGATTCAATATTTCTTGGTTGACCTAAGCAATTATCCAATCATAAGCACTGTTTCTCCTGAGTATGGCCATTAGTGGGATCTTTGCATATATTTACTGTACAACAATAGTTACTAAGTATAGAAGTACACTCAAACCTCCCTGAGATAGCTAATGCACGTTGTATTCTTGGAATCCCAGGAATCCCAGACCATTTTAATGTAAGGTTTGGTGAATGTCGTATCATCTCTGCATACAGGTGTGTACAGTACACACTTGTACTACACTGCAATACATGGGTATTACTACAGCTCCTTTTGTTACTTACACGTTTCCTATGCACTGGCACGTGGTAGTCAAGACGGCTTGAATGTTTATATGGGAAGTTTCTTGCCAAAGTGCTTACTGTCAGAGCCCCAAGCCTGATATGTGCTGGGCAAAAGTGTCTGGTTTAGGAAGGTGTCCATATCTCGGAGGTCTGGATTAGGGAGGTTTGAGTGTAGATAGATTCATCACGTAGTTGTATGTAGAAGGCATACTGTGTTTACACACCGTGACTATACAGCATAGAATCACTCATGCATGTTGATAGTAGTGATAGTAAAAATGTTACATTAATTTCTAGATGTGTTCATTGGGGTGTGGCGAAGAGTCAATGTCGCAATCAAGTCGTTTCATGAGGAAATACAAGAAGGAAACAACAGACTTATCTTCGAGCAAGAGATTGCCGTCTGTTGTCGCATTCACCACCCGAACATTGTGTGTACATTTGGTATACTTCGCGTGAGCGGCAAGATGCCGGAGATCGTTATGGAGTTGCTGGAGTGCTCTCTTGCACAACTCATGCTAGTGGCATTGCGATCACCACGATATCTCACGTTAAGAGAACAGCTAGACATCTGTGGAGATGCGCTGGCCGGCATTAGTTATCTCCACGAAATGCTTCCCGAGCCGTTGCTTCACGGCGACATCCGCTGCTCTAATATTCTTATCACAACTACAATGGGAGCGAAAATTGCTGATTTTGGTGCTTCTCACTTTATTCGTAGCTCTCTCTCCATTGGCCCTCTAAGTTTGGAATACCTTGCACCCGAGAGGACGCCATCACAGCAAGGCCGTTCTCTTAGCAACACACCGCAGGCCGACATGTACAGTCTGGGTGTCACGTTAGTTGAAGTTCTTACCGGAGAGAAAGCGATGAGAAAGGCACGTCACCGACAACTACGACAAGTCACGCACCTCAAGCTTCGAGATATGTGCATTCAAATGACAGAAGATGAGCCTGCCAATCGTCTTACTGCAGATCAAGCATATGACGTCATCGAAACAGTCCGGAAGACTGTCGAGTACAGTCGCTGCCCGCCGAGACGAAAAGTCTCTCGAATGGAAGGAGACCAATTTATTTCCTTATCTGCCTTAGCCTAACAGCAGAGAGAACATATGTATTTGAGATCAGTGTAGATTGTATAGTGTTCATAGCCCTGTAGTACAGTGAGAAAATGACCGTTTAATGCTGAAGAAAAGAAGTGATAAACAGTTGACATTAATAAAATAGTGGTTGAATTATAGTGGTTTAGGCACAAACAATGGAATGTGTTAGACTAACATGAAAATTCCTAAATACGTCTATGAGTGTTCATTGCTTGCAAACCGCTTTAATCTTGCCCTGGGTAATCAATTAATCACAGAGCGTAAGAACACGGTGTCTCACAAATCGTTAAATAAAAAACTTACGCTCGCATTTCTTCCTTTCTTCGTGTCTCTAGTGCTTCACTCTACGATTTGAAATCAACCAAATATATTAACCATTTGAAGGAGTAGAGTGTGTTGTTACATCTTGACACAACACAACACAAGGATGGGTTCTCAGACCTTCCGTCTGGCTTCAAGTTTCATCTGTTTCAGTTTGTTGTCTTGTCTCTTTTTTTCAGCTTCTGCACGTTCTTCTCGTTTCATCTGTGTATGAAAGACACAGGGTACACACACACACACACACACACACACACACACACACACACACACACACACACACACACACACACACACACACACACACACACACAACACACACACACACACACACACACAAACACAAACACACACACACACACACACACACACACCCATGCACACACACACCCCCATGCACACACACATACACACACACACACACGTCACTCAATCTTTTGTTTATAAATCGAGGGCAGACAGGATAGCTATGTGATAGTTGCTGATGTAACCTTGTGAATTGTGTGGTGTGTATGTGTGTGTGCATGTGTGTGTGTGTGTGTGCATGCGTGTGTGTGTGTGTGTGTGTGTGTGTGTGTGTGTGTGTGGTGTGTGTGTGTGTGTGTGTGTGTGTGTGTGTGTGTGTGTGTGTGTGTGTGTGTGTGTGTGTGTGTGTGTGTGTGTGTGTGTGTCAGTCACTGTGTCTCTACTACAGCCCTGACAATTTTAAGCAGCTGGTGATAACCTTAATTAACCCCAATACACAATATTCTTGCAGTGTGTCTGACTATAATTTGCTTGCCTGAAAATCATGTTTGGCTCTCCGATTCTTTCTTGCTTGTCTTTCCCTTGCCTCTTCGCACGACACACTTCTGACACCCTCGCCTTCCACATGCATACCACAACTCTATTGCAATGTTTCCACTGTGTTTATTGAATTGCAGAGTTTGTACGTACCAAGTTGCCTTGTTTCACTACGTAATTGAGCTAGCTGTATCCTCCTGTGCTCTGCAAATGCACTCTCCTCCGCCTCAGCCACTAAAAGTTCAAAAAGGAATAGTGCAATTTACAACAAAATTTGCATTATTAAATATTAATTAAATTTATTTATTAACTTAATAGTGATTTTTCAAATTGTTACATGTAATGACATAAATATCAATTCAATGTTATAACATGTATAGGTTATCATACAATTAGCATGCTATTACAAGTACAAGGGGCGTGGTTATCGCCCGAGGTGAGTACAAGCACAAGTGTTGGTAAAAGCCATATAACATGCCAATGAGTCGGATCACATGATATCTAAATACCACAGACACGTGACATGTATACATAAGTGAGTGCGATAATAACCAGAAGTAACTTATTGCACATTTGCTGTACAATATATCATCGGTCATCTAAATGCGAACTCGTGACAGGTCGCACAACCATGGTGTAAACAGATAGATCAGCTAGAAACGATTATAGGAGATCGTAGGTTTAGTTGTTTTAGAGAGTGTGCCTTGTTCTAGATACACGAGCCTTCTTTGCTGTTATAATTGATATAAACAGGTTCCTCTAACTCACTAAAACTCATTTTTATATTTCTAAACAATTATTTATAGTTTCGATGCAAACCAGAGTATTACATTGCAAATATTTACCATTAAAATCTGGGCCAATAAAACCTTGTGCGTATCCTATGAATACTATTTAGCACTCTAGTTGTAACAATATCAAAACGGCAATAAATGTTAATTAATTAATTAATAGCATCAATTACCTTGTTTTAGTTTTGCTTGCTTCTGTTCATCTGGAACAAATACATGATATCCGAAAGTTGATCTGTATGTCAAGACAACTGTCAACACACTACAAATCCGAATCAACAAGCGAACTGTACCCGGAAGTGTGACGCGGCGAGAGGGTCTGGCTACGCGAGACCACAAATTATAAAAAAATATTCACGCAAAAAATATGTTCCACTAACCTTCTATCTTCTGGTTGTTGCGAGCTACCGGGCGAATCCACTGCTGGACCGTATTCGTTCGAGTCGTCTGTATATTCACTGCAGAACACGTACAAATGTACATGTAGGACTCTGTTCTGGGGACTCCAGATTTCTAGACAAATGCTAACCTGTCGTCTGCCTGTCTTCTTCCTCTAGAGGGCGGCTTCTTTGTCAGTCTATAGACGCTACTCATTTGCTTCACGTTGGCAACTACGCAACAGTCCCCAAATTGCAGTTTTAAGTCACATGACAGTTTCTGCCCAATCACTTCGGACTTATCTAAAACACTTCCTGTTTTTTTTTGTTCCCCGCACACATGTCCCTACTGTTTTGTGTGTCCCCGCACACATATTCCTAATGTTTTGACACGAAAAACAATTAAAATCTTCAATTACCTGAAACACTTGAAATTAAATTTTGAATGGTTGGAGCATGCGCTCTTGCCGTATCTTTGATGTAGACAGTCCAGTGATATACGTGTGCGGGGACACACAAAACTCTAGGGATATAGTCTATGTGTGGGGAAACTTGTAACTCGGAGAAACACACATCACTGTAACACCTGTCGCTAGCTAGAGGCAAGAGGTGTGCCAAAGTAGCAGAGAATTCGTGATCATGACGTACATCAGCACAGGCCTAGGGTATTCACACTACACTGTCTGTCCAGCCCAATTTATTCTATCACCCTTCACCTAACTATGACATCTAGCTCACCGTCTAGATCCCAGGAACTTACCTAGTTCTACTATCATCAGATTGGAAGATGATGGTCAAAGCTCACACTTCACTATTTGCTACATTTACTCTCTTTCAGTTCATCCTTACAGACACTGATGGTAAGAAGTGTGGGTTGCAATTATAGATCTGATGTGGCCATGGTGCAGTCAGCAACTGCAAATGTATAAACAGGCACTATACAAATAGAAGACTTGACTATTAGTGGAAGCAAGGATTAGGCTTTTCAGATTATTTGTGGTGTCCAACTGTGCTTGTACAAATGGAAGTAATTGTGCAGTAAATATGACACATGAATGACCTATATGCTCCACAACACAACACTAGGAGGTGACACCCATCCATCCACAGCAGTGATACCTATACACTCATGAACTGCATGTACATATTATATGTGACAAAATGCTCATTTATCTTGTGTGTGTGTGTGTGTGTGTGTGTGTGTGTGTGTGTGTGTGTGTGTGTGTGTGTGTGTGTGTGTGTGTGTGTGTGTGTGTGTGTGTGTGTGTGTGTGTGTGTGTGTGTACATCCTATGTTCCTTTGCCTTAGCTCGTCCTAATAATGCTCAAAGTGCAGCAGGCCAAGCATCTGATAAACGATGCAAGTGTGAATGTCCATCCAGTAAAAATTCTCAACCTCATCGCAACTATCACAATCACCATCACAACAAGCCTCATGAACAACTTTTTCAATCACCACGAGAAGTGATGCTACATGATCAAGACAGCAAGTACAACATCAATATTTCCATGCCAGTTGTTCAATCGATTCTCAGCCAATCAACAAACAGTCTGGTTATGTTGACAATCTAAATCATTAACAATGAGTTGATCATTCATGTATACCGTGCATTGACAGATCTCATTGAATGGTGATTATACAGTGATGACTCACAGTCTGCAGCCAAAGATGTATACAGACGAGTATTCACTACTGACTTCTAATGTGTCAGTATCATGGCAAGATCAGTATGGACAGCCTCTCAGCCTGACATTCCAGGTATACATAACATGCAGCACATGTTGCATCTATACAATTTTTCAAGTAATCCATGCAGTTTTTATGACTTAATCAATACAATCCATTAATGATTCTATCTCAATCTAATCTTCCAATGATGGTATTATAGGAATTTGTTCAATTATTTTCAGTAAACACATAATCAAGTCCACTGTATACATTAGTGACAAATTATCAACATAATTATTAATTTGTAATAAGTACATTGATAATTAGTGTTGTTAAGTATGCTGATCACAAAGCAGTCTAGATCAGCTATTGTAAAATCTAATTTATGTACCATATTGTCGCATATAAAACTTGATCTCGAATAAAAGCCAATCTTGAATAAAAGCCGCAAAAGTAAAGACGTCGGGCTGCATACAAGCTGGTCTCGTGCAGAAGCCGAGCTATAATTCAAGATGCTCAGCATTCATACACACGTGCATGTGCACATGTGTATGTGTCGGCTTGTATTACTAACCTTAACGAATATTGCTTGTTAAAATGGCATATAAGCCTGTCTTGAATATAAGCCTGTCTTAAATATTAGCCTGAATTCCAATTCTGCTTATACAGAGATAAGCACGGCTTCTATACGCAACATTACGGTACATACATATCGTAAACCAACTACAGTAGTACACAAAACAGTATTCTCGAAAGCCCCACTTAATTCAAGTAAAACTGAATTTGACACAGAAGCTGCAACCTAGTGATCACATGAGCCAGTATCTGAGTACACACATACTTTCCACATAATGTAGTTTCTATTGCATAAACCCTGCAGTTTCAGTGTTTACTGAGTCTATACATGGTCTACCAGACCAACAGAGAATGGAAATCTCTTGACAGGTTATTGCACCAGTAGCTTTTAATTCTATTCATTTCAAGATTGCATACAGTTAATTACTCAATAGCCTGGAAGCAGTTTTATTTTGGAGGCCCAATGTAGTAGTATCATACGCACATGCATATGATATCACCATTGTGTCATGTTAGTTAACTTAAACACATGGCAATGAAAGTTGTTACTCAACCAATCAACAAAGTTTTATTAATGTAACCCAAAAGTCCTAAATGTTCCCATTCACTATATGCGACTCTCTCATGATTAAGCTACACACACACACACACACACACACACACACACACACACACACACACACACACACACACACACACACACACACACACACACACACACAGGAGAAGAAGGAAGAACTTAGATAATAACAGTTTCCATTTGGACAACATGAGAATGCCTTGTTAGATGTCCTTACAACATTTTCCACAAAAGCAGCAAAAATGATATTGTTTTCTATGTACTGTATTTGATTGTTGTCATTATCAATTGCTGGACAATTGGATATGACTCCGCTAATAAAACTTTGCTATTAAATAATAACATATATTGTGTGTTGTTTACAATGCACATCATCTCTCACCTCACATAACTGCTAATATGTCTGATCAGGTCTACTACTACAGTCCACTTGGTGATATGACAGCAACGAGCAATCAGAATGATGCCAAAGACTCAAACTCGACCTCACACTCATGGTAAGCAAGCAATCACGACATTAATCTATCACCTGTCAAGCAATCAACCTTAAACAAAACAAATTTTGTGTAGAAAAACGGGTTCAACAGCATCAGAAGAAATGAGAAAGCTAACAATACCACATTACATTGACTTTATTTATGTGTTTAGCGTTTTTCACACAAAAAATGTAGTTATGTAACTGATTTCTCCTGTCACTTCTTTATTAGCTATACCAATTTAAACACCTAGGTAAAGCAGCTAACCATCGTCTTTGAGACATCAGTTGTGATCTGGATAGCTCCCGCGGTTGAAAAACACATTCAATTTGCTGCAAATTCTGCACTTCGTCACGTGATGCCCACACACCTAGCAACCGGTTCACCACAATACATCACCAAGAATACTAACAAACAGCATCAGAACACTGAATGTTTAACCTGATGCCAGTCCAGCCATGTAGGCAGCTCCTAAGACTGTCATGTCAATTTGATGTGATCGTTGTATTTTCACACCAATGAGGTCAGATATGAGCTGAACAATAAAGTTGTTGTTGCTCACTCCTCCGTCGACTCTAAAGTGTTGCAACACAGAGATGTTATGTATGGGCCATGTGTCATGAGGCAAGCACGTCTTACTTGATCATGAGCGAATTACATTGCGTTTCCCGTTGTGCTGTTGAGTATAGCTGATGAGTTCTGCCACAAGACAGTGATAGCAGATATCATAAATACATACAGTTTTTTGTTACAAGAGCCTCTAGGACCCAGGTTGTGTACAGCATTAGAAAATGGTTACAGATAAATTAACCACATCACAGCCTCTAGTTACAAAATATTATGGAGCTTTTAATTGTTCTCCTTCATTTATTCTACATAAATACATACATACATACATACATACATACATACATATGTATACATACACATTGTGGGTATATGTCATATACAATTTGTGCTTTGTACAGTTTGACAATCAATGGTAGGAGTTAGTTATCTGTGTATTTTACAATTACTCTGTTCATGTGCAGTATGTTACAGTCAGCCAATTCACTATGTTGCCGAAGTCTCCGACCAGCCTGCCAGCCCATCTGCGTGCTTACATGCCTGTCCCATCTACTGTATTCCAAATCAAGTAAATTTCATAAACAAAAAATTGAAAATTAAGAAATTATCTTTTTCAGAAGTGATTTAATTTTGAAACATGCTAGTAGAAGGCTAAGTTAACTACTTGCAGTAAAATGACAGAATTGTAAGAGCACAGCTGTTACGCATGCACCACTGGTATTGTAAATGTTAAGTGTAACTCCTACAAACCATGTCACGAATAGCATGACAATAATCCGCAGCCTAAAAATGTTCAAGGCTCCTACAATGCCATTTCTGCCAGACACGAGCGATGAGGTCAATCATGAGTATGTAAAAAGGCCAATGAAGAGACAGAGGCTCAACAGGTGTACTCTAGTGGAACTATAGTGGAGAAAAGCTAAAAAATATTCTCATTGCAACAATGAACAGCAAGCTGATTTTGAAGAAAGTTAGAAAGCTATCGAAAAAATTGGTCGGTCATTACAAATTTACGAAATTGAAGTGACTTTGAAATAGACTTGATTTAGAGGATCTATCAACTTGTCTGTGTTTACAAGGCCCACCTGCCATTTACTCAACCATTTCAGAGCCCATCCATTATACACGTTAAAAAGATAACCTCACCTCACCTATATGCTATTGATTCAAGAAATGCCCGACATATCTGTTCTCTAGAAGTAGTCAGAGTCAAACCCATGATAGCTCCACATGCCTTAGAGTCATTGATAGGAACCTGCAGTACAATTATAATCAATGACTGCAAGAACACATAAAAAAGACATCTCACTAAAAACCCATTAAAAGCTGGAAAAACACAAATTCCACCTGAATCTACCAACACCAATCTACTGAGTGACATAAATGGCAAATACACAGAGACTTATCACCTTCAACAGACTGAGCAACAGCTGCAGTCTCGGCAGGAGATGAGTACAGCCCTAAATATCAATGTTCTACATATGAAAACTCTGCCCAAACATTCTTATATTACACACCTGCTCTTTGTCCCCATTCAAGGGTAATGCCTGAATCAGATGATTGTCCTTCAGCTAAATAGACGAGCTCAGTCCCAACCTTCCATCCAATAAGAGGTAAGAAACCTTAATGATAAAAAGTGTATCACATAAATCTACTGTCATGGCATAGCAACAACTACAAGAAGTAACCTGATTAATACGCAGTACATAGACAGCAAACAGCAAAGCAGACAACTAGACATTTAAACTACAAGTTGTAGCTTAAATGCATCAAGAAGACCAAGTAAGCTAAAGAGTCGAGAATATTATATTTTCCTTTGTTAAGAGTTGTCAAGATGTAAAACAACGACTTTGTGTCTGATCGATTGTTAAACAGCTGACTGGATTGCTAGATGCTGACAGGTCAATATCCATAAAAGAGGCACATACAGTATGTATTCCATTACCCAATGGCTCTTGTATGCATATAACTGTTTCTGCATCTATGGAGATCTGGACAAAGACAGTGATGGCCAAGCAGAGAGAGCAAACAAAGATAGATTGCTCTATTGTTCCAATAAAGTGCATCTATGGCCCTTACCTGTAAAGCAATTTTCTAAGGTGCAAAACCTATTAAAGCTGCCAGACACTAATTATGTTGAATATATGAGTGAACAGATTAAGGAAATACAATACAAAAGAGAAAGAAGAAAAAGAAAGCTTTTAACAAACAGACAAGCACAAAATTATGACATACAGACAAACAAACTGACTGACAGACAAATAGACAAACTGCCAAACAGACAGACAGACAGACCAATTGCTATTGGAGAAGCTAGGAGACGAGTGAGTGCACATGCAATCTGTGTTCAAAAGAAGGCTCAGTTTCGTGCTTTCTTCTCCCCATCCAACATGGAGTGGCAACAGAGGGTGACAGAGAAATGTTGGTGCAACATATCCAGCTGTTGCTAGAATTACATCCATCCTGGGTGATTCTGAAGTCGGACATAAAAATGATATAAATTCAATGGACAAATGCCATATGCTCAATCAAATGTCAACTTCATTTTCCAGATATCTTCAGTCACGCTTTCCAGGTCTATTCAGACCTTAATCCACTCGTGTATCTGAATGGAGAGGAGACAGCTGTCTTGGAATCTCAACAAGGTGTCCATCAAGAGGACCCTTTAGGTCCGGCACTGTTTTCTATAGGAATGCAGCCTATTTTAATCAACCTTCAGAACAGTCATCTTGATATCAGTGTGTTAGCCTATTTGAATGATATGTTTTTGTTGGGTCCAGCAGGCAAAGTTCTCTCAGGTTTTGCGGTTATGACCTCATCTCTGTCTTGTGCTAATCTCCTTGTTGAGGAAAAGAAGTGTGAAATATATTGTCAGTCTGACTCTTCATATCAGTCAATTCCTGACTCCAATACAATCCAAGTCACACGACAAGGAACCAAGATTCTCGGAACTCCAGTGGGGTGCTCATCTTATGTCATAAATCATGCTCACAATATGCCAATTCAGGAAGATCATTATGCAACCAGTTACCTCTTCTGGAGGACAGCCCGAGTGCTCTGTTATTTCTCAGATACTGTCACGTTCCCAGAATTAACAGTCTAGCCAGAACTGTTGCTCATAGACGATTCCTTCAAGCTGCAGAAATTCACAACAACCAGACAAGAGTATCATTTCATCAGCTATTTAGAGACTTAGTCACGGAAGATCCAAACCGGCTTCAAGCTGTTTTGCCTATCAGGAATGGTGGATTTGGTTTAACGTCTGCAGTCACAACAGCTCCTTTTGCTTTCCTCGCAAGTTGGGCTCACACAATGTTCACGTACCTCAGCGTTTTCCAGAGATGAAATAATCAATCACCAATTTATTACTCAGCAATCAGCCTGCTGGTTCAATTGGCTACGACCTTTACAACTCTCTTCCTACAGATGAATTGTTGTCAGATTTGGTCACGAATCATGTTAAGTTGCAGCACAGGCTCACAAAAAACCATCACAAATCCAAGGTACAAGAATTTATGGATCATCTCAGAACATCTAGAGATAAATCTCACTTTCAATCACTGCAAGGACAGGGTGCAGGAGCATGGTTATCTGCAGTCCCATCCATTTCAGCGTTTGCACTATCTTCCAAAGAATTTAATTTGGCAATGATGATCAGGTTGGGCTGCAAGATACCACAATCCACAGGACGATGTAATTATGGTCGAGATTTAGACCAAGAAGGCTACTACCTGGTCACATGCAGATCTGGAGGGGGTTCTATTCGAACACACAATGCTATCGTGCATGTCTGGTCAAAGTGTTTGACCAAACTGAACTTCCAGCACAGCAAAGAACCGACTCATCGATACCTCGACAACGACAACAGACCAGACATTGTTGTTATCGATCCCCAAACTGGCGACGACACAGAACTAGACATTTCTCTAACGCAACCCTGGTGCACTGACTTCCTAATATTGGCTGCTAGTACAGCAGGTATCGCAACCTCAAGGAGGGAGGAGAGAAAATATGTTAAATACAACCAAGAGCTTATTCCAAGAGGCATCAAACCATCTTTTGTCCCGTTAGTTCTTGAGCATTCTGGTCGCGGAGGGATACAAGCCTCCAACTATCTGAAAAAGCTGGCCGAGACGTCTAGAGATGATGAAGGTAAGAAAAACAAGACCCACTTCAAGACCAAGTGGAGATCTCTCATCTCCATTCAACTGCAGAGATACTTTACTAAAGTTATAGCAGACAAGTCACATAGCATTCACAGAATGAACAATACAGTTGCAAATTATTAAATCCTTGTATGTGTAGGTCCTAAGAGTCCTTTCTATTTGTGTAGTTTTAATTATTTAGTTTACATAAACAGACAGACAGACAGACAGATTCCGAATAAAGAGTGGCGGACCACACATTTCTAGTCTGCTCATCTTAAGGATCGAGGAGAAGAGTTTTCAAGTCGTCATCAACGTCATTGTTCACGGCTTTGGCCTCTAACGCCGTTTATGACTCTGTTGGCCATTGGGGCCCCCTTTCATGTTTGATCGTTTGCTTGCTCGCCTTTTCATCTGCACAGTCTGCTGTCTACAAGTCATTGTTTGGTACTTCCCTCTTCGTGTCTTTGCGCCAACATTTCCTTTGTTTAAGCGTCGTCATCGTGGATTGTATGCAACTTTACCTCGCGTCAGTGCTAGGCGTCTTCTATGGTGGCCGTGTACGTCATGATATCTTCCTCTACCCATATTGTCCACTCCTCTGTATCAACATTGTCATCATGGATTGTCCGCAACTTTACCTCACATCAGTGCTAGGCGTATTCTATGGTGGCTGTGCACATTGTGATGTCCATCCGCATTATCAAGAAGACAGACAGACACTGTTCAGTTTTTTGTTCTTTAGTTATTATTGTAAGACCCTGGTAGGGTCATCTGTAGTGTATTGTGCTTTGCTTAGTTTGATTTAGCCTGTAATAGTTCTGATTTATAAAAATATAATACAATTGACAGACAGGCAGACAGACAGACAGACAGACAGACAAACAAATTTGCAGTAAATAAAATGCAAATAATGGACAGTGCAATTAAAATTCTATTTGACAAATGAACTGACATTGATGCATGCTGATACAAGCACACAGACCCGTAGTGTACACACAGACACACACAGACACAGACACAGACACAGACACAGACACACAGACAGACACAGACACACACACACACACACACACACACACACACACACACACACACACACACACACACACACACACACACCTCCTGAACCTGAATTTCAGCCATACCCACTGAGTTAAGGCCTTGCAGACAGACTAGATCGCCAAGCTGAGCGATTGTGTAGATTTCTATAGACACATGTAAGTTCAATGATTTCAAGTTGTTCTGGACTACATCAACCCAGAGTTGTTGAGTACCATGAGCTGGATGTTTCTGATGAAGTTAAGAAGTCTACTGTCTAGAAGATGTTTTTTGGGACGGTTGCATGGCATTCTTACAATGTGTCCCAATAACTGAAGTCGTCTTTGGATTCTATGGGATCTTTTTTTTGCTGTGGTCAGATTTTCTTTGTTAGTTATTTTATGCCATTTAGACACTCCAAGAATCGTTCTGATACATCTCATGTAAAATGTGTTCAGCTTACGGATGTTTGCTTGAGTCTCGGGCCAAGTACACACACACACACACACACACACACACACACACACACACACACACACACAATAAACATAAAACAATGACAACAAAGAACCACATAAAAAACAATATATCTTTTAAAATCAAACACACAAACAGACGACTATAGATAGACAACTAACTTAGTAAATCAACCAACCAGTGAGAGATGCATGAGCTCTATCTCCAGTATTCACATCAAAGAACATCCCTGTCCCTAACGTGATTTTCACATCTCCTGGCGACCAGCAACACTGAGCAAACATCGCACTCTGTTGATCAGCAACCTGTAACAATCAAATTTTCCAATACAGAAACCACTCACTCGACAATAACAATCATTACTACGGCAGTCACAGGAATTGGAGAACCAAATAATTCCGGTGGGCACGTGCAGAATTCACCACTACAACACACCTAATATAACAAGGTGAAGTTACAAGTCGAAATATTCTTACTTACTATGTGTCTCTGACGTTTGGTAGAGTGTCAATGGGGACACCAACCATACCCATGATAAACGAGTTCCATTTCAGCTGCACATGACACACCCGACTGATTGATTATTGTTGTGATTGCCTGTGTGAGTTGACATACCGTATATGGGTCAAACATGCCTGTGCTGCTTGCATTGGAGTAGTCTGTAGCATGCAGGGTACCTTAAATGTGGACAACAGTTAATGTTGTAAAGCAACTCAAAATCATGTTGCCATTCATCTATTCATATCAACAATTCTCATAGCATCCAATAACTAATATGTATAATATTACAATTGTCATGACATTTGTGTCACAAGTCAAAAACTGTTATTAATGTAGCAGAAGTCAAACACTGTAATACTAAATTTAGCTTGCATGTGCACACCACGTATTTAAAACAATTCATGTTAGTAGTTATAAGTTGAGTCATCAGAGTCCATTCAGGTCTACCTATCTGTATTGCGATATTTTCAAGACTGTTAGACACTTAGCTGTCAAGTCACCAGTTCTGTTTCTCTTAGAGAATTAATAGATACTCCTTTTGTTTCTGTTATTTGCGGACAAAAAGATTGGTGATGCAAACAGGGTTCAAACTTGTGCAGGGAAACCCCATTGTGCTGAATGACAAGAGAAAGAGGAAAAACAACTTACAACAACAACTTGGACTTCAGATAGACAAATGGGGTCTGCTGAGATGTCATAAACGGTATTCAAATGCAGATCTTTCCTTTAACGCAAATTATCCTAAAATAATTCCTCGTTCCGAATATTTTACACATTGGGTAATCAAGGATGTTCACAAACAGATGCTTCACAGTAGAGTTTTCTCATACATTAGCACAAGTCAGACAAGAGTACTGGATTCCCCAAGGTAAAAGAGAAACAAAAAGGTATTGTCACAGTGTACAATATGTCGATGATATGAGGGTCCACCATATGCTTTGCCTCCGATGCCTTCCTTGCTGCGAGATCAATTGTCCAAGTCTGAACCTTTTTAGAGTATTGGATTGGATTATCTATGACCTATTTTGGTAAAGAAAAGACATGAGCATAAAATTCTGGGTCTGTCTTTTCACTTGTCTTGCAATTCGAGCAACCCATCTTGATTGGATTAGAAATCTAACAGCAAGCCAATTTCTTTGTTGTTTTCAAAGATTTGTTGCCAAGCGAGGTAAGCCACGTCATATCATATATGACAACGCTTCTCAGTATAAACCAATAGCAGAGGTTTTGGATCATCAGTGGCAACAGGTAATTGACAGTGACGAAGTACTTTGCTATCGCTCATCAGAAATTGGCAAGGTGAATTCTATGAACGTTTAGTTGGACTAGTGAAACGAGCGCTTAGAAAGTCGATAGGGAGAAAACTACTTGATTGGGATGAATTGGCAACTCTTATTGCAAAAATTGAAGCTATAATAAGCACAAGACCTCTGACATACGTGTTTGAAGACTTTGAATCAGGATTTTCATTTACTCCTGCTCACTTCTTATCTCATCACATATCTCGGGGTACCTGGACCTACCATTGAAGATATGAATGATGAGGAATACCAGACTAATAGAGACACTTCACAACTTAACACATTTTGGGATCAGTGGCATAAAGAGTATTTGCTCAGTTTAAGGGAAACATTGCCATTGAGACACAAAGGGGTTAGGTCTGCAATTGACTCAGTGCCTCAAGAAGGTGAGGTAGTTTTTATTGAAAAACAGGACACTCCACGAGGTACTTGGATCATAGGAAGACTTGAAGAGACTATTGTGCGAGGAGATGGTAATATTCGCTCAGCTAAAGTACGTCTTCCATCTCACAAGATCATCTCTCGACCTATCAACTTCTATATCCAATGGAACTTCCTGTGGAAAACAACCATACCGTACAAAATAAAACATTGGCAGTCGGACATTGTTGTTGAATAATTGGAACGTACAAAATTCCCCACCCACTACTACTAATATTAATTAAAGTGGCTGCTTTCATGGAGGAGTTTGCAATCACAAAATTTAACCTGCATGACTTCACCTATACTTCATCGATAGCTGCATGGCCTGATTCTCATGTATAACCTCTCTGTTTGACAGGCCAGGCACAACAGACGGCAAGCAGTGGTTACCATCTTGTTTTGTTACCTCATCCTCGCCACATCACATGATGCTTGATTCACGAGGGTGATAACGTCAACATATTCTGGTGGCCAAATTAAAGACGGATTTAATATTAGCGGTTGCTAAAAAAATCCACCAATCCGCCAAAATATATTCCCCGCCAACATTTCATCTTATACTGTACTACCAAACCGGTCTGGAGTGTCATACTTTTGTACCACAAGTCAAGAACTGTCAATTTAGCAGAAGCCAAAAACTGTAATACTAAATTGAGCTTGCACGTGCACACTGCAGATTGACAGTTTTGACAAGTACATGTGATTTGAATGCACGTGCACACTGCATATTTAAAATGATTCATGTTAGCAGTTAGCAGTTGAGTCATCAGATTCCGTTCAGGTCTACCTATCTGTATTGTGGTATTTTCAAGACTGTTAGACACTTAGCTGTCAAGTCATCAGTTCTGTTCCTCTCAGAGAATTAACAGATTCTCCTTTTGTTTGTTATTTGCAGACAACAATAACTAGTAGTAACATCAATACCAACTTGGATTGCGTCGTGCAACAAGAACCATAGTCTATCTACATTAGTATAATAAGTACTGGTAACCTGAATGCAACACTAGTGCACTAAAATATCAATGACAGGCATACAAACAACACGTAAACAAGCAAACAATAGATTCACTCATATACATGCACATGCACACATGTATGCAAATACACTTGAACCTTCCTAATCCGGACCTCCAAGATCCGAACACCTCCCTAGACAGAACACTTTATTTAGCACATATCAGGTCTTGGGACTCCGAGGGTAAGTACTTTGCAAAAAAAACTCCCCATCTAGACACCCAATTCTCAAGCCGTCTTGATTATCACGTGCCAATGCGTAGGAGAACGCATATGTAATTGTAGTACAAGTGTGTACTGTACACGTCTACTGTATGCACAACTGGTATGACGTTCACCAAACCTTACATTAAAATGGTCGTGGATTCCAAGGATATAATGTGGGTTAGCTATCACTATCTTCCGGACATTTCAGAATCCGCACACTGGCTGGTCCCATACTGTCCGGATTAGGAAAGTTTGTGTGTACATAAACACACATGCACGTGCACACACACACACACACACACACACACACACACACACACACACACCACTACCACCACCACCACCACTACCATCACCACCACCACCACCACCACACCACCACCACCACCACCAACAACAACAACCCTGACACACAGCTACTACATAGAGTACAATTATGATTTAAATATTGTGTGTAACTTAATTAAAAAGCACTTCAGCACAAAATAAAGTAGAACCAAAATTGCATATACTGCTGTTTCTTCTATAAATGCTGTACTGACACTTAGTTTCCTGCTTTTATACTATTTAAGGCTAACCTTACTGTAACTCTAAGTGAAGCAACATGATAAGCATGGCACTAGTCACGTCAGCAAATAAGTCTTTACTTATATGCCATACTACACCCATCATCACAAGGACATTAAATTTAACAATTACCACAAATTTCCAAAACAGCACTCAGCCAAAAGATCGCCCACTGGGTGTGATCTTTTGGAAACTGTTCTCATTTACAGCCCATGGGTTGCTAACGAGAATCAAGATTGTTGTGCACAATTTGACATCGAGGCCTAAAGTTGGTCAATATTCTAAGGCTGTATTAGTAACATGCATTACTATACTACAGTGTACGTACAGGTTTGGCATCTAGACAGCGGTCTTGCGCTGTGGATTAAAGAAGGAACCTCTAAAGAAACGCCTGACAAGAAGCATAGGAAAGCAGTCAGGTATGGTCGCACTCCTAAGTTTCTAAAGACTACCGGATGTTGCAAGATGGGCCTCACACGTGCCTACTCTGTTGTACTCAAGTCAATCTGCCAATTACTAGAGTTTCCTACGAACTGCCCAAGTGCTTATTAAGAGCTGATTTTCTTCCATAAAAATTTCATTTTCCGTATTGCTGCCCTGAGTGCTGTTTTGGAAATTCCTGGTAGACATTTGCCACAAATAAGTCAAGAGAGTCATACTGTAGCTCTTGCTCTCATAAATACAATACAAATTCCTTATCTCTCCATCTATCAACATCAACTCCTATACCAAGTTACCAACCTTTTGATAACTTCCATAGCAACCAAGTGTCAATTGTTCCAAACAACAATAAACCTTCAGCAGCCAACATGGCCACCTTTATACAACAAATAAAAGGTCTAAGTAATGCAACATAACTAAGTAATACAAGTGACATCAACCACCTCATAAATATTTTGTAAAACCCACACATAACGCATAGTCACCTAAAGCACAAAATTTCTGAAGAAATCAACAATACAACAATGCAATAACAACATATCAACCATCTTTGGATAGAATTCAATGACACGACCGGCAAGAAATCTTTTGCTTCGTGTCACCAAATGAAGAGCGCCACTAACAAAGTTGAGACCCTAAAACATAACGCACAACACTAAGAAGCAAAAAACGACTTTAAATAAAGCAACAACAATTAAAGTCAAAATAGAAAAAATATTGATCCATACAGTCAAACACTAACAAAATCAATCACAAAAACCATATTAAGGCAAATTCTGAATAAATATGTAATGCTGAAAATTCAATTGAGAAATTATTGTGACCCAGATGCCGAAACACTCTTGCATTAACATAAAACTTATCGTATTTCAAGTTTCTTACTAGACACCTGCATTTAAAATGCCAATCATCACCATCCCATATAGAGCCTTGCAAAACACACACACACACGCGCACAAACACACACATGTTTACATTATTAGATGTCGTTATTTTCAGACACCATAAATTTACTTTGAAAACGCAGTTTTAGTATGGCATGTTATAATGGTGCTATTGTCTACTGCACACAGCTGTCTGTGTTTTTACTAACCTTCATTCTATAGCTGTTGTTCCATTGTCTGCATAAGTCAGCACAACGTAAATCATACCAACAAATAAAGTTGTGCAAAGGCTTTCCAGTTCGTCTAAGAATTGAACAAAGTTAGTCAACATGACAAGCATATTAAATAAATAGAAAATGCATAAACAAACAAACAACAAACATAAACAGACAGACAGACAGACAGATCATTTTATTGTTACAGATCCTCTACTTGTACACATCCTAAACTTCTATGATGAACCAGTCCTTCACAGCAAAATACTTCAAAACATTAGTGGACTTGGATCTGTACATTAAAGTCAAAAAGCTTGTCCATGTCATTCTTTGTGACAGACAGACAGATAGACAGACAGACAGATAGACAGACAGATAGACAGACAGACAGATAGACAGACAGACAGACAGACAGACAGACAGACAGCAGACAGACAGACAGCAGACAGTCAGACATCATCTAATCATGTAAGTGATATTGGGCTAACTCTAAACACCATCTCAAAAATATTTCCAAGTTATTGGATTTGTTGCCTAACACAACAATTGCAGCATCGGCTAACAACAGAATATGTAGTATTGTACAATCAAAAGCAGATCAGTTGATTGAAACTGATTCTAACCGAGATGCAGCATGATTTCGTTTAATTAGAGGTAAAGGAGCAGGAGCATGGTTAGATTCCATTCCATCTTCAGAGAAGTTTGCACTTTCATCTGGCAATTTTGTCTTGGAAGCTTCTCTCAGATTGGGTCTACTTTTGTCTCTACCACCTTGGGCTACTAAATGTGAATGTGGAAAGACACTAGATGTTGAAGGGTAGGTACCATTTGCTAACATGCAAAATGGGTGAAGGCCCAGTTTGGTCTCATAATTCTGTTGTTTTATTCTGGTCTGAATGCCTGAGCAGTCTACAATGCCAACATCAAATCGAACCAGAAGATAGATATACCACATCCAAACATATAGAGCAGACATTGTTGTGTTTGACTCAACATGTGGGGAAAATTTTTTTGAGCTTGATATGGCCCTTGCTCACCCCTGGAGCCAGGACATTATCCAAAGTGCAGCAACTATGAAGCTGCAGCAAGAAGGAGAAAGACATCAAACGTAGCAAATATTCTAAAGAGCAGTTGCCTGGAGGGTACACTCCTGCCCTTATTCCACTAGTTTTCGAGCACTTCGGTGAGTGGGGAGAAGAAGCATCAACATTCCTTAATAAACTTTCCAAACTATACAGAGATGAAGAAGACAAGAAACAATCCCTCAGATTTTAAGACTCATCGGAGAAGACACTTGTCAGTACAACTCCAGCGTTGCAATGCCTCGGTGTTGGCTAGAAAGATGATCAGAGTAACACACAAACAGAAAGCTGGCCAGAGTCTAGATGTTGTTTAATTTTCAATTCAGTAAACTAAGTTTCGGTTTATTCAGTAAACTAAGTTTCGCCCAAAGAAGAGCAAAGAGAGTTTGGAAAGCATGGCGGGAGGTGTGCACTACACTTCCAGACTCAGCGGTTTCACATCCATCAAGCATCACTTACGGTCAATGCCAATGGTATTTTAAGAGCTGTTCCGGTCTAGCTCGCTACAAATGCTTTGCGACTCATATATATATATAATATTGAGCTAACTGCTTTATATTGCATATTAAATAAGAGGTCATCCGCATTTTACAAAAAACCCACGCCCTCAGGGATGATGCCGCCGTCCGGGGGGGAGGGGCATAGAGTGCAATATTCTCGAGCGGCAGGCCCTGGCTTGAAAAGTCACTACTGTTCCTCTACTGTTCATCTACTAGCAAGGAAAAAAGCAATTCTTCCTAGCTCCCCTCTTTGATGAGGGCGACGTGACCAGATAAACTGGCAGCTGTACTGTACGTGTGTGTGTGTGTGTGTGTGTGTGTGTGTGTGTGTGTGTGTGTGTGTGTGTGTGTGTGTGTGTGTGTGTGCACGCGTGCACGTGAAGTCCTCACTTGTTCCACGTGATGAACGTATTCCTCTGTGTTGTTATTCCGAGAGCTGCAACATCGTGCGCCTGAATTCCGGCATCTGATTCAAAGACACAGCATCTTAAGCATCGTTGAACAAGTAGAAGTTTTGTTCGCCTACCTTTTATCGAGTCTTTCACTACCGTCTGGAACTGACACCACAATTTTTCATGGTCGATTTCGGCCCATCCAGGCTTCGGTTGCTCAACAATTAGCTTCATAATATAAAACAGAGAAAATAAAATAATTGACCGGGCCCAGGCTTTGCTTGGTCTCCGGCGTCGTTTACCTTTTCAGAAGCTTTTCCTACTACATAGCCCTGTTTGTCAACAACGTGTGCTCTGACGTTAGTAGTGCCGACGTCGACAGCAATCACAAGTGATTTCATCTCAACATCCGGGCATTAACACATTAACTGTCACGGTGTGGAAAGACTGTTGCGGCACATTTGTATTTACAGGCGCTTATCATTCGTTTCATGATTGATGAAGCGGCGTAACTGCGCGTAGCGCAATTTGTACTAAGTGTGTATGGATTATTTACGAATTCTAGACATGCCAGACACGCGTGTAGTGTAACGTAGACCATGTATTGAAACCAACGTTGCTACACGGTTAACCTCGTTATACTGTCCTCCTGAGTGAATCTCTCTACAGTAGTAGTACGATTTAGTCCATATCATCCGGGACCTGACATTGAAAGAGATTACCCGGATTAAAAGAGCTCAAGGCAAACAGTAGCAGTACAGTTCTGTACTACACCTAAAGACATCACTAATTCCTTATAGCAAAATGCACCTCAACATTGCAACAAATTCAATGTCAATGTAATCTGATAAGTAACAATGTATTGCAAAACACTTCGACCATACACATAGCAGTTGACGTCCTCAACTCAAAAGTGTCTCTCACTAGTAAAGAAATCTCACTAAAATATCACTACAATACCATAATCCACACTCATACTTATACTCATATGCTAAAAGATGCTTACACTATATAAATGCAAAAACCAAATCGCCGCCACTTCTTACCAACATCAGCAACAGCAGCAGCAGCGCGCGCGCGCGCGCACACACACACACACACACACACACACACACACACACACACACCATACAATACAAATACCTCGCCATACAAATAGTCTGCCTTCAAACCTACCAACAAAGTCCAGCTTTAACTTAATTAATTAATGTCTCTCATTCCATCATATCATGTAAGCAGGAAGAGGATCGTCGTCGTCGCTGCTCTCTCCGCATTTGGCTGGTGAAATGATGGCGGTCACCATAACACCGATTGCACAGCAAAGTGTGACGTAGTAGCACCATCCGAGAGAGCACCTACCAATCTGATACTTGCCAGCATCCCATCCACACGCCTCCATACGAAGTCGCTCGGCATCCCAACCAACGGGAAAGAGTAGCACTGTACCAACCAGAGCAAGACCTACAGTACAAGGAAAAAAACATGTGAGCATTAATAAGATCATCTGATATTGGATTCTGAGAGCTAGCTGGTTCACTGATGTCTGGTATGCTAGTTAGATACGTATTAATACTAATGAGTTGTCGGAAATAGAAGCCACAAGATTTCTGCTAACCAACTGACTTCTCTGTATGACACAACTGAATCAAAGTATTTGTGCTACAACGAACCACGAGTGAGTATTACTATCACCTGACCAAATTCCAGGATTTCCTTTACTCAGGTGTGATCATTAGTATCAATACTTTACAATTTACCAATAGTTTGATAATCGAAATTGATTGCGATTCTAGCTAGAAGACGCCGGAACTTGGCATACCAGCACACAAACATGGTTTGATGGAAAACTGACGTGTTTGCCACACGTTCATGCTATTTTCAACTGTCAGCCAATGGAAACGCTCCATACCAATTTGTTGGTTTGTCGTTAGACACACACTGTAAGCTGATGTGTACATCTGAAATTACTCAACTGTAATAATCCTTTCTTCATAATGTCTCACATCTAACTAAAGTCAAGACAACAATAATTCCACACGTAAAAATGAACAAGAACTGCTCTTTGTGGTGACGCTTGTTTTCTATGAATACACTCCACTATAATGTAAAAGAGCCTGACCAACCCAAGTTAGATATCTGATGTTACCCCATAGATGTGCTATATTTGTCCAGTGTGCCCTAAATAAAATTCTTAGATGCCTGCTCATGAATTCATGCAGACGCACAGACACACCCACGCAAACTTAAAATTGTGTCTTTATCCACATTTACCATATACCAGTTTAAGATAGCTTGCTGTTGAACGACAAAGCGATCTCTTGATCTTTTCCTTGTTGCATGTGACCCGAAAATGGGTCTGGAACTACGAGGTTTGCTGTCGTGCAAGATAGATGTGCAATCCACGTTGTCAGTGTCGTCTGGCACCTCTCCACAACTACTTTCATGCTCCGAGAGTTTCAGATGCCATCACAATAATACAATAATGCTCTAGTTTGCACCCATTTCCGGATCACGTGCAACTAGAAAACGATAGAGAAAGCGCTTTGTCGTTCAACAGCAAGCTATTTCAAGATGGTAAATGCTAAATATGTGGATAGAGAACCTGACACACTCGTCGTTAGCTTTCTCGAAATGTCAAGTACAAGTAGCGAAACTACCATGGCAGACAAAAACGCGATTCGCCTTTCTCTCTAAACTAGGAATAAAGACTATGTCATAGAACGTGGTGCACCCTAAGAGTTCCCTTGCTCTGCTCCGTTATGACACAACTTGAAATCGTGCCACGTTTTCAAATTTGCGTGGGTGCGTCTGTGCATGCATGGTGAAGCGTGAGCGGGCACATTTAAAACCACCAAATACCTTTATTCCTCCAAAGCAATATTATTTTTCTGTTTCATATCAGACTTTAGAAACATAACAAAGCAGCCAGCATGCTTACATAATCATAACTATAACACACCTAATTTGTCCCACTTGCATAGTTGGGGGTTTACCAGCCTTTACTGATTAACCTGTAAGTTAGATTAGTACTACTAATTGAAGCCCTGTTGACACCCTCACTTTCACAGCTATGAGCCTTCCAAAAACCACAATAGATATAAGGATTGCAAAATGTTTTACAAATTTGGACGCCATTTTGCTTCTAAGTGCTTTCTTGTAAAATCTATCTAGAATTGTACAAAGCGACTGTTGTTTCACATGACCACGAAGTAACACTGCTAAAATAGTCTGCAATTGTCAGAGTAACTAGAGCTACCACATACCATGATACAAGACAGTCGCTCTTGATTATGCAATGTTGTTAGGTTGACTAAGTTATGAAAGTGATTGATTTCGAATTAGCATTTGCAAACATGTAAACTCATGAATGTTTAGCATATCTGACTGGTGGTGCTATTGTCTCTGGTTGCCCTACAATCAATTCTTGTAGTAAATACTGCTAGGTGAGTGGGCCACATTAGGGGGTGACACATCCCTGAGAGTAAGACATAAAGTCAGCCAGTCAGCCAGCAACATAGTCACAGACCGTAATATGTCCGTTCACCTTTATACACTTTGAGTATTGCCACTCACTATTAATTAAATTAAAGTCACCTGACTATTACTTTCCTATGGCTCACAGCTGAAATTAATAATCGAAGCTATCAAACTAATTCTGTAATGGGATGTTGCAATGACTGTTGCAGACTACCATCTTCTCAGTGTTATTGCAAATCTACTGAATGAAAAAATGTCCACACAGACCTCACCCTATCTGCTACTCACTTCATCACATCATTCTAAAAGGCTAATTATGCCAATCAGGCAGCATTGCAAAGGCTCCACACACGTCAGATCATCACAGTACATGTACAATTTACCCAAACACATCCGGGTGATTCCATTGTTCACGCCCGCCCACGAGTGTCAAAACCACACGCGCAGCCACCACCCACCCGCACACCATTTCCCATCTCGAAAAACACATCCACTCACCGCACGCGAACTGCACCAGCGCCGTGCAGACGGCGATGCATCGGTTGCCGAACACGCCGTTCACGCACACGGCCAACAATCCCACCAACGCAACCAGAATGAGCACCGCTGTCGCAGACCCAGCCATCAGAGTGCACACTTGCCAAGACACCGACGGAATGCCCAACGGCCCGGAGAAATCCCGATAGCGTCCGCACTCCTCGACGACACTGTAATTATTGACGGTAAACACTTTCGTCTTGCTTTCCGCCACCGACCAGTAGTTGCAGCGACGGAACGTCGAGAACGAGAACTCGACGTCTTTGTATTTGTTCCAGTCGACGTAGTCGGAGAAATACTTGAGTTTGCTCGCGTCATTTGTGCCGTTGACGAGCGCCGGGCCGGTGAGCCAGGCGGTGTAGAAGAAGGACATGCTCGTGCCGACGGCAAAGGCGATCGAGACGAAAACCCAGAGGTAACCCCAGCCGTTCAGTGTGCCACACATGATGTCGAGAATCGAATTAGGACTTTTGAGACGGGATCGTGCGGATGGCCGCTTCTCTCGGATGACGTCTTGTCAACTTGTTCTGTTTGCGACACCCTATTGGCAGACGAATACCAACAAACACCAGTTGACGTTAGGAATTCGCGCGTGCGCGTTGTAACATTCCAAACAAAATTTAGGTAATACGGGCACTTTGACGGTGACTCTAAATGGTTGTAAAACACGCCTTCGCTCGCGTACCCGGCAACCTTCCAGTGTATGCGACGCGCTGCGTGGGCTAATTATTGTGAGCGGCGACCATTTGTGTGTTCTTGGCTGTCGAGCTGCTTGTTAATTAAACAATAAGTAACATATTTGACTTGTACTCAATGCCGTTCCGCAAGGTCTGCTATTCGAATAGGCCCTTCGCAACAAAACGCTACCTGTGAAGCTTCGAAGCCTTGCTGCACTTCCAGTAGAGTGCTAATTTAGCCCCAGGAATGTCAAGCAAAGCTAATACGACGCTAAGTATGTAGACACAAACCTCTATAGCGCGCGCTACGTTACAAGGTTTCTGTCATCCTCTCACATTTCACTTACATAACACCAATCAGAATGCCTAATGATCACGTGGCATAGTCTAATCACTAATCAGACATGCATACCAACTGCAAAAGGGTCAATCAATTTGCGCACGCGCATTTTGTTACATCCATATACAACAACATAACACTGCATACCTATTATGTTACGCCTACTATATAGTAGTCTCTAATGCTATTGCTCCATGTCAATTACAATCATAAAAGCAACCCGCTTAAACTTAATTAATTCTTGCCCCAGTGATCATCACGTGCACACTGACTACATCACCACCTCTTCTTAGATTGTGTATCCTCTGCTGTATAAGCTCTCTGAGTCTTTCTTTGCCGCTGGCGACATACATGCCACTGCGAGAGCAAGAATCGCTGATGCAGCCGAAAGCCAGAATGCCCAACCCAAGCTGCAGTCGCCCAACTTGTATTTGTCGGCATCGAATCCGCACGCTTCTTTCCTCACCGTGTCCGCGTCCCAGCCGACGGGATATATGAGCACCGTCGCAGCTACACTCAGACCTGATAATAGATATAAATATAATAAATATAGAATATAATAAATATAAATATAATAAATATAGAATATAATAAATATAAAATATAATAAATATAAAATATAATAAATATAATAAACCTATTGTACATGTACTCCATACTCTACTGTGTATATTGACATTCATATACAAGACAATGTATCAATGCCTTTACAGTACATAGTAACTGCAATCGATCCACCCTTTACTACCAGTCTGCCCATGCACGAACTCTTTGTATGACAGCTACCTCCCATCAGAGACCAACCATAAGTTTCGGGACTTTGTACAGTGAGTGAGTCATGTGATGATGCAAACAGTATACCGTATTCCTTTGATTAAAAGCCACTTCCTACGAATAAATGCCGCATTCCAATGAATTCCATTGGATCTAGCAAGAGCTACTGCTCGAAGTTTGAAGGAAGAATCATACGCCTAGTTTGGAGGCACACGCGAGGAAAATGTTTCTTTCGACCTACAGGGATACTGTTTCACCACGTGAGGTCGTCTCAAAGTGTTGTTTTCTCAAAAAGGTGTCAAACTGACAGAGTGTACACATACACAGTGACACTGCTAAAGCAAGGACAGAGAGCCCACAACAAAAATGCCGCCCTTGAATTAACAACCCTCTTGAATACACACCACCCATGAATAAATTCAACCCTCGACTAAATGCCACCCTTGCCTAAAAGTCCCTCTTGAATAAATGCCACCCTTGAATAAACAACACCTTTGAATAAACGACCCTTTGAATGAATGCCACCCTTGAATGAGCACCCCTCCTTAATAAATGCCACCCTTGAATAAATGCCCCCTCTTGAATAAGCACCACTTGGGATAAACAACCCTTTTGAATAACCCCTTGAATAAACGCCCCTCTTGAATAAACACCCCTTTTGAATGAACGCCACCCTTGAGTAAACATTGCCCATGAACGCCTTGGTTAGAACCCCAGCTAAAAATAAATGCTGCAGCATTTAATCGAAGAAATAGGGTAAGCAGGAAGCCTCATGCACATCTGGTCTGCGTGACTGTGTACCTACAGTGAACGTTTGTAAACTGATGTGTGGATGACTAAGTGGCTGTGTCATGTTTAGGAATGTGTCACAATTAGGCGTTATCAAAACAGTCAGTCTAATCACAGTATGTTTATAGTTGTACATGGCACCACAGACAACACACGAACAAACACCCAATCACAATCAACAACGCTCGTGAGCTTTTGTCAGAACAATCTAATTTTATGTTTCCAAATCACAAGGCCTTGTCGAACATGCAAAATAGCAACATACCCATCAGGAATAGCCAACACGCGAGCAATCGTTTTCCTGACTCACTAAATTATAGATAACCAATAATGGATATTATTCGGACACTTTCTTTGTTATCTGATAATCAGGGCAACATCCATGTCTTGTATGTCTTGAATTTTGCCACTGGACGATGACAGACAACTTTAGTAGTGTTATAGAATCTGTCGTCAAGCAAAATGGCATCCAGATTCATAATGAATTATACTAAATCGGTCATTTTTTCAAAGGGCTCATAGATGTAAAGTGAGAGTGAAAACACAGCTTCAGTTACTATGTTTTACAACCAGTTTGATGGACTTTGAAAGATGACGATCACAAACAAGGACTACCGCAATGGACAAGGACTACTGTATTCGCATCACCTTGGCACGGTTTATAACCAAGGTAGAAATACAGCGTAACATCATTTTTGCCAATTTATGAGTCAGTAAGTACACTATAAAGGTGCAGGGTCACGGTCGGACATGTGCACTGCATCCCTTTGAAAAGAGTGCACTTTTTCAAACACTCAGTAACCGTGAGAACTTAGATGCTCTAGTCTGCACTGAAGGCAAAGCTGACTGTAGTCTCTCTATAGCCTGAATTGGAACGATCAAGGCGTTGCAGTATGAGGTATCGTTAGACTGTGTCTGCTAACTAGATTCTCATGTTTTTGTAGTTCTTAAAATCTCAAGATAAGGTTGCTACACTGCACTTTTGATGAAATTCGACAAGCACCCCACACTTTGAACCAGATCAGGAATCCTTATGCTCTACACGTGACCAGAAAGCACACGTTACGTTCCTGTATGTTGTATTTGCCGTAGTCATGTCTTCCTCAGAGTAACAAGCGCAGTCAGTTCACAGTGAGCAGCAAAATTTTGTATTGTTTAAAGCTTACACTGCTGCCGTACCCGTCAATTGACACCTAAATAACCAGTTTTGCAGTAGTTTTGTCTATTGACCTTTGCGCATGCACAACTTATAAACTGCATTTGAAGGGCTTAGTGACGATCGAAACCGATTGTCTTGTCAGGACATTTAACGTATGTTACGTGCAAAAGCTACCTCAATTGAGATCAGCTCAAGACCGTGACCCTGCACCTATAAAGTAAAACATTGACAAGTCAACAACTATCATCGAAAAGGGCAAGACCAGTTAGTGTTGCAACGATACGGGTATTTGACCGATATACTGATACCTGATATCCAAGCAAAAAGCCAATACTGGTATCTGATATAATTACATTTTATAGTTAATCACTGATGTTTCTCAACAAGCCTCTCCATAGCTACTCAACACGTCCTGACTGTGTGTAAGAGCAACTTGCCTCAGTCTCAAGCCAAATAATTCACTCACCATTCAGTGTCAACATAAATAATTACCTTCAGAATGAGACTCAGTCATGGTCAGGTACAACGATTAAAGACAACGTGCAAAGCTCAAGCGATACAAGCAATAGATATTATCGCAGCAAGACTAAAGGTGCTCCCTGAGCTGATTTATGAGTGAAGAACACCAACAAAACACAGCTGTTTGTCACACCTCAGCTCTATTACTCTAAAATTAGACAGTATGTTTTCATAAATTGTGTTAGTAGCCTTTCATGATACATTCCTTCTATCATTAGATGCCCTGCAGGTACACTAGAAATCTTTCAACAAAACGAGCTCTTGAAACAGACATTACAAAACTCGAAATCCAAATTCTATTGACAGGAGCAGCATGTACAGTACTTGTATTACTCGCACGACATTCCTAATCGTAATGCCAACACTCTTCGATTTATTAAGGAGCTCTAATACTTGAGTCAATGAGACCAACATGGCTGAGCCTAACCACCTGACAAAAAGTGGTGTGTGTGTGTGGTGTGTGTATGTGTGTGTGTGTGGTGTGTGTATGTGTGTGTGTGTGTGGTGTGTGTATGTGTGTGTGTGTGTGTGTGTGTGTGTGTGTGTGTGTGTGTGTGTGTGTGTGTGTGTGTGTGTGTGTGTGTGTGTGTGTGTGTGTGTGTGTAGTCAGGTGGTTAAGTTAAGCTGAGCCACAATGGCATGTGATGCAAGAATCGAAATCTAGAACTAGTTAGCACAATGTTAGAGTGTTAGTTCCGTTGTTCTCATGTACATTGACACCCACTGCTATTACAAAAGTGACAAATTGGAGAAAAATTAGGTGATCTAACTTGTGGTGGCACTGCCTTACAGCAACAGTACACCCCCCAAAACTCACACAACTCCCATTTGGTACACAACAGACTTCCCCTAACACCCAACACACTTGACTGACTAATCCAACAATAGGTTTCCAACACCCCAGTCTGATATTTCCACGTTTTAGTTTGTTAACTTCCCTCCCACGCACACAGCCATTGACACTACTACCCCAATTAACACTACAACATATCTTGATTTCACTGGCGTTGCAAGAATCGACAGAAGCAGCACTGTTACTGATTCCTTCCGCATCGTTTATATCCTCATGCAATTCCTACAACTAGCAATGAAACACCATGGACACACGAAGCCACAGGACGCAATAAGATCCGCACAACCAATGTCTTTCGTTGGAACGCATCACTGTGACAAACAAGCTGACAACACACGAACCACAAACGAAACACAACCAATGTACGTGTATGCTAACCTGCCAAAGCTTGGAGAAATCCGCAAATCCCGGCAACGTACTTGTTGAAAATTCCCTTGATAAAGAAGGCGAACACCGCCGTGAGAGCGACGAGAATCAGTAGGCCGCACGCGATTCCACCAAGAATCGCTCCAGCCCGCCAAGCATCAGACGGAATACCGTTCGTGCCCGAAAATTCGCTATACCGTCCGCACTCCTCCTCCACGCAATAGCGCGCTCCGTTAGAACAACCGACGTCGACCCAATGATTGCAGCGGCGGAACGTGGAGAAGGTGAACTTGACGTCTATGGTCTGATTGAAAAATGAGAGGTCGGTATAGTTGGTGGGCGAGACGCCATTGAACTTGGGGTCTCCGGACAGCCAATCAGCGAAGTAGTAGCCGACTGACGTCGAAGCGGCGACCAGGATGGACAAGATGCCCCATACGTAACCCCAAAATGTTAAGCTACCACACATCGTTGTGTGAGCGTCTCGCTGTTGACGACACGACGACAATATTCGACTCTTGAGTGAGAGACGGCTGGACGAGTCGCGTCACCCACGCAATTAATGAGTCGCGTCTGATTGGACGGCGGCGAAATATCAAAGCGCTGTAGGCAACATGGGTGGCGCGTGCGCTCAACATACACGGCAGAGAGCATCCTCATTACCATAAGGTAGGATGATATCTGTTCAAAGAAGGCGTTGCGTCATCAGTTCCGTCTCTTCAGAACAATTTGTGGCTTTTTCACCACGGTTACTAAATGTCTGTAAGACACGTGCACGTGTCTGGAATCTAGACGTAGCTGAATTTTTCTTTTGGTGTAGGTTTCCGGAGTGCACGAAAAACCCTCTTGATGGCTGTATGTTACCTGAGAGCTACACACGTTAGTGACGTGCTTTGCATGCTACGTGTCTGATTATTCTTGCCCGAGTGTTTCGAGCCGGAAAAATGTACGTAGGCGGAGATGGTCTGGCTACGCGAGACTATTGGCACCTAGCCGTTCCCCGGATGTCGCTGAGCAGAAGAGACATCCGGGGAACGACAGAAAAAATCGTCCGACTGGCTAGTCTCATGTTTCTTCGCTCCAGTATAAGCGCTTGGATTGTGAGCTTGCTTGATATCAAGACTTTTTAAAATTCAAGAATTAATATTGGCAGAACAATTTTAAAGAAAGTTTATAAATAAGGCCACTAGTTGTTGATTCATAGTTTCTCGTCAGAAGTTTATCTCAAAATGATGCGGGCGGACGGACCATTACCATTATGCCATTATTTTTCACATATGCATACTGCACAGAATTGACTGCGAGTGTCCAAGAGAATGAGCATTAATTAATTAATTAATATCAAGAGTAACTTGTTCAATACCATAACAATAAATCAAACATTGTAGTCTGTTTCATACTAATAATAGCAGTTTCGTTCGGGGCATATTTTTCCATGCAGGCGCTGATGAGAAACTGTGTCAACAAATGCAGGCTTAAATTACGGAAACATAAGACTATTACTATTGTAGACTCATGTAGACGTATAGCACTGACTAATTTTAAATTTTAGGATTGTCTTTGTTTGTGAATCATGTAAAAATGTGACAATTAATGCAATAATTTATTCTCTAGTTAAATTTATTACTGACACTATTGCCATTGGAAACCTCCTCATTCAATATGCCCCTGACGTACAAGACATACTACGTATCAGTTTCTTCCAATTTGACACACTGGCTTCCAGAACTGTGTCGAGTGTTGTATGCAATACTCGAGTGTTTCACAGATCTTGCAGATGTCACCTCTGTGTTGTAGATACAAATTGACTTGTGAGTAATGCTAGAGTATTGACTGTACTGAGGATCAAAAGCATTCAATATCTACTCAGGCCCGGATCCAGGAATTTTTGAAAGAGGAGTTGACCTGGTAGCAGTTATTTATAGCATTACTAAATTTCTCTTTTCTAATGAAATTATATGAAATTATTGAACCATGCCTATTGGAAGAGGGGGTTTGAAACCCCCTGAACCCCATCTGGATCCGGGCCTGTGTACTGCAGACCTGGACTTTAGTGTCCAGCTACCATGTATAGATCTCATTTGCTTACTTTGTACCCAAAGCATCCAACATGAATAATAGAAAATTATCAGGTGACAACACAAATTGTCAGTGATGTTGATCACCTTCTGCGTGTCTGTCAATTTACTTGCATATTCATGTATCACCATTTGCCTTGTCTGTCAATTTATCTTCATATTCATTACACTAGAGGAGGCTCTTGAGTTCCCTCTAGCCAACTGGGTGCTCTCACTTGCCTGATTTTTATCAGATTTGAACTTTTGAAGTTGTAAAATTTTCATTAATTAAGGGATAGAGGCTTCTATGTAAAGTCTACAGTGTGTGTGTGTGTGTGTGTGTGTGTGTGTGTGTGTGTGTGTGTGTGTGTGTGCGCGCGTGCATGTGTGCGTGCGTGCACACATGTGTGTATCTTTCCATGTAGGGTATCTCACTCAAACACGACAATCTTGAGCTACAATCAAATTAGGTTAGAACACTGGTAGACTCTATACTGCTAATGACGATGACTAAGGTTGTAACGTATATACATGTCCCTCAACTAGATCTCATACTTTCATGCAGCGTACACAATTCGATAAAAGTCTACAGTACAGTTCAAGTTTACCTCTCTACCATGCAGCTGCACGCACACACACACACACACACACACACACACACACACACACACACACACTATAATGCTATGGTTGCACATTATCTTTTTCTTTACGATAATCTTCATGATCAAGATGATATTCAGCCTTCGTAGCACTTGCTTTTAAACAAAGGCCAGCTAGTACCAAGGAAAGAATTCCTGAACAGCCAGTAAGCCAGAATCCCCAAGTAAATGTGCATTCTCCCAAATTGTATTGACTGGCATCCAAACCACAAGCTTCCTTTCTAACAATATCAGCATCCAGGCCAAGAGGATAAACGAAAACAGTCACAATGAGCAACACACCTAAAAAGTCAACATTGGTTAATTAACGAAAGGTTAGGAATAACAGCTTGAAGTCTCAAACAGTGTGTGTGTGTGTGTGTGTGTGTGTGTGTGTGTGTGTGTGTGTGTGTGTGTGTGGTGTGTGTGTGAGTGAGTGAACATCACTGACAATAATTATATATGCAGACATGATGATTCAATTCATACATTCTCGATACTAAAAAGTATACAAATAATTAATTAGTTGTATTAACATTCTACAATTCAATCTGCTTGCTTGTCTGGTTTTTGCCTTGTGTACATATACATATAATGTATTTCTCATTGGCCTTACAAATCCACCCTATGTTGTTTTAGTGACATGACCACATGCGACGTACAGTACAAATTAACTACTTAAAGCCACAGCTGAGAGTACAGTCAGCCACCAAGGGTTGTCAGCAAGTGAAATCAACCGTTTGAGAACAATATTCCTGTAATTGTCGTGACAGTTCTCTATTAGTGACGTCTGCTAGCACTCTAGCATCCATGCAAACTGCTATGTTGTGTATGTTGTATAATATTGGCAAAACATGCATTTAAGTAATAATTAATTAATATACACATATTTGATATAATAAAAATTGAAATAATAATAACTAGTTTTGGATATTTAGCATAACAATGCCATGGCCTAGGCTTGAGAATAAATATCAATGTTGTCAATTGAACATCAACAAACTGTACTGTCTAACCTAGCTAGCTAGCTACCCAGTCAGTTCAGTCTCTTCCATCCTTAAGCTACAAGTTGAACTAGCTGTATGTGTCGTCAGACAACTTTCTACTACACAAAACTTGCAGTTATAGTCACTGTGTGTACATGACATGTGATTGCCCAAATGGTTAGCTATAATCTTGCACTACACCAGCCTATATCGTTCTTCTTTTAGTCCATCCTGTGTGTATGCATAACAGAGTAGATTGACTATTAAATAAATGGTCACTAATGAGCAAACTCCTACATTCAGTCTAGGACTTGTTTTCAAGCAAAGAGACATGCTGGCATTACTCCATTATTATCTAAATATGCATGGTAACAATCATATTGATTACCTCATATACTATCACTTGTGCAAATCACCTCTGGGGTATGATAAGAGGGGAGCCAAGCATAACAGAAGTAATGGTATGCATTTGCATTAATTGGTATTATTCAAATTTCACTTATTGATGACCTACAAGACTTCTGAGTATTAGGAAGTATGAGCAAGTGTTAGGGATGCATGGAAATCATCCACATTCTCTAAAGCACAGCACAGCATTCTGTTGTTTGAAAGAAGTTATCAATTGCAACTGCCTCCTAGCAACACAGAAACTGTGGTAGAAAACACACCCTATGGCTTTCGGTAGGATTTCTGTCGGAATAGTGACACAACAGTCGTTGGGTCACCAACCTAGCTAGGTAAGAAAAGTCAAGGTAGTTCTGATGTGACAAGCAGACATTCAACACACACACACACACACACACACACACACACACACACACACACACACACACACACACACACACACACACACAACTAACAATTCGATTCTTGTTGTATAGTGCCATAGTGCCATATTGTGTGTGTGTGTGTGTGTGTGTGTGTGTGTGTGTGTGTGTGTGTGTGTGTGTGTGTGTGTGTGTGTGTGTGTGTGGAAAAGATCTCCTAAAATATATAATTTCTCCACACCAAAACGTTAGACGTAATGAATCAGTAAAATTTATAGTACAGTACACCAATATAACACCACAACATAACTTGTTCTCGATGATGAAAGAGTGACCAGGTCAAATAAAACACAAAATGCCTTCAAATCCCAATCCTCACAACAGGGAGAAAGGTTCATCAACAGCTAGTCTAATTTCACCACAAACAGAGACGGCTAGTAAATTTTAATAAATTAAACTTTCCACTATCAGGATACACAGAAATTATCAAATTCACTTTAGTGTAGATAGATATACAATGCTATTGAGAACTTGGAGGTAAGTTTTGTCACAAGAAGTTTAATAATCAAAAAGGCTGACACCCTGGAACTCCTACACCAATTAATTCTAACTTCCTAGACAGTATGCGTTATATGTTTGCACCTTTTTACTACCCCTGCTTCAAGGAAAAAAGCCTCATTGCAGTTTAACTAACAAACAAATCAAATAAGTAGAAGCAGATGAGATTTCTAGCAAAGCCATTGTGTGCAAGTCCCAAATCCTTACGTAACTAACTAGACTACAGAGAAAACTGTTCCGCACTTAATTAATTAAGTTGACAGGCGTCAGACAGTATAATGAGCATCCTTAGAATTAAGACCTTAAATATTCACTGTGGTCCTTTTACTTGCCAGTACCCCATACAACTAACTACCCATTGTTCTGAAACCCGAGCAACGCTTTGGTTATTTGCCTTTCATACTGACCTGCTATCGCTTGCATAAATCCACAGATAACAGCCCACACTTTGGTTAGAGCAACAAAGATAGCGCCCACCGCTAATGGCGCCACTAAATCCAGCAAGCTCCATCCAATACCACCTACGATTGTACACGTTCTCCACGCACCAGAAGGAATTCCGTTGTCTCCACGAAACGCCATGTATCCTCTACAATTTTCACTGATTTTGTACCGGTGTTCGACGCCATTTTCATACATAGTCCAGTGATTACACCGACGGAAAGTAGAGAAAGAAAACTTGACCGACTTGTTGCTAGAAACGAAACCCTTCAGATCGGTGCTCGTAGAATCAACACCGTCTAGTTTTGCTTCTCCTTCCAACCACATTAGGTAGCAATAGCTAAGTGTACTGATAACTGCTACTGTAACAGACAAAAATGCCCAAACCAAGCGCAAACAGAGGGAGCAGTCTGCCATTGGGAGGCCACAACAGGATGAATCGGAACTGAACTAAGGACAATGCAGCCGTCTTCCGGCTTTCTCTTGCTGCCTTGCCCACAATCAATAAAAATTATTTAATCACTTAACTAATAAATAGACTCTACACTCAATTCTCTTTATTACGTTATAAAACCCTCGTCAATGTCCACAGCAATCATTTGCTTGTGTTTTCAGCTCCCTGTCGTCTAGAACCACAAAGTGCAAAACCTTGGAGACCAACAAGTACAGAGAATTTAATATTAATTCATGCATACTGTTTCTTCCACCATCGCTTTTTGCTCAAATTGGCTGCTTGTTGTGCTTGCTGCTCATTGCTGTGCGTTTCTCGTGCTTGCCTACAACCAAGCATATGTACATTAATTTGTTGATATTAATTAATCATGTTTGGCTTTGTAATTCTGACCGTGTTAATTCACCACTTTTTGCATTCAGACTGTCTTGCTTTGTTTTCTGTTCATCGCGTTCTACCAGGCCTTCGACCAATGCCTCAGAGGCTCCTACGGTATCAGTAAAATGTTCTTCCATGATACACAATTAACACACACACACACACACACACACACACACACACACACACACACACACACACACACAATCTCATAAAATTAAAAATTCAACCAGAGTACCTTCATATAACAATTACTATAATATAACATATTTATATTAATATATTTTGCAACAATTTTACATTATATAAAAATATATTGCAACAGCAATATATATTTTTATTTTATTTTATTTTTTATTTTTAAATATTTAATTAAAAATAAAAATAAAAATATATTGTTGTTGCCACTCGGGTTTAATCCCGGGTGGCGACAGCAATATAATGAAATGAGTCTGTTGGTTCTTTCTCACTGTCTATTTGGCTATGTCTGTGAGAGTAGACTTGTTTCTGTCAATGGGGAGTTTCTGTGAGGATCAGTGCTTTCCTGGTAGTCATTGATATCTACTGGGCATGCTGTTCAGAGCTGGCAAAATCCTCATAATGCACGCAATCAATATCGATGCCAGTTACTAGTGCCATATGGATTACACGGAAACATGCACCTCTCTGGGACTTACCTGCCGAGTTGGTGGGCACCCAGTTGAGGGTAAAGACCCCACTTACCCTACCTAGAGGGTGATGACGACAAGTTACCGGTACTACAACAGTTTTTGTTTATTTTTTTTTTAAATCCAGTTTTAAAGATAAAATATGCACAATGTTGTTGGCATTGTTTGCACTGGTGATTCTTACAGTATAATTGCTGGGAACAAACATGTGTGCATGTGTGTCATTCACTACGACTGTTAATTTAGCCAAGCTTGATAAATTACAAGTCTACAAGTTACCGAGTCAACAAAAGTATACTATTCATCATGTACTAAACAAAGTTGTTATTGGTCAGAATAACGTGTGTGTGTGTGTGTGTGTGTGTGTGTGTGTGTGTGTGTGTGTGTGTGTGTGTGTGTGTGTGTGTGTGTGTGTGTGTGTGTGTGTGTGTGTACTATGATACCCTCTGACAGCCGGCTAGACCTCTGATCACGATCTACAAAGATCTACATACTAATCCAAACAAGTACCAACATAGTGCTTCCCAGTATCAACTGTATGTCATCCGTCATCAACATCAACTGGCTTTACTGTCCTCCTATGATCTAGTTAGCAAACACAACTGACCTTCAATTTGTGCCTGTAAATTCTGTACAATACAAATGAGCTGTACAAGTGTCAGCTGCTTGAGTGCTTGTCGTTTTAACGGTTTACTTCGTCTCTGTTCAAATTGTTCTCTTGAAGTGAGAATTCGGGAGTGAATACTTTGTGATGCAGTCTCTCTACCTTTCTCTTGTTCATCACTAAACAAAGCAGATGCTGCTACTGATGACAATGGGGATAGAACGGGTGATGCAGAATCCGAATGAAATGGGTTTGCTCGCATTTCCATTCGATCCAGTCTTTCATTTTGAGTCTCCTCTTGTACCAGTTCAGCTTTTTCTTCAACGATTGTAGTTTCAATTTCTCTCCTCTCATCACATCTTACTTCACTGACGTTTCTATTGCTGCACGCCATCTCTCCCTGTACGTTCCTCCTCTCTAATTCTATCTGCTGCCTCGTATCATCTTGTAACGGCGATCTCCCGGTCTCCTCCCCACTGCTTTCGAGCATGTCGTCATCAACAAAGACCAACTGGAGACCTGTCTGTCGATGGCATTTCGACAGCATACTGTCTGGTTTCGGACTTCCATTTCCACCAGCGATGTCCTCACTGGTGGTGCTCACTCTATTTGGATCACACACACTCATAAAGTGCCTATCGGTCAATGCCTCTGTTGCATCGAGAGCCTCGAGTTTCATTTCAGTAGCAGCCCATCCTAACGTTAACATTTCAGTTGGACTGAGACTTGAATGACGATGAGACGCATGATCTAAGTCTGGTCCATCTTCGTCTTCATCTTCATTTTGCACTGCCAGCAGTTCTTCATCTACATCATTCTCGAGTTCAGAAAAACTCGGAGGTTTCAGTGGATATCGCTGTGAGGGTAAGACGTCTTCGGAACGATTGGAACTAGATATAGCAAACGACGTGTTTTCACTGTAAAGCAAGTTGTCCTGATTAGAAACCTTGACATCAAATATCATTGTAGGTGAATCGTTGCCATGGCTATCATCTTGACTATGCGATCTCTCTTGTCTTGTGGTAGAATCCAGCATGCTACTCTCGACAAGCGGAAAACCATCATTTACCATTGAATGTTCCATTTCTTCCTGTGAGTTTTCTGACGGTTCCATATGATTTTCTGCCACTTGTTCATGTCTTTCAATGACACTGTCTCTCTCTGTTTGTTCATGCTCTTTATTCCCGAGTTCCACCGACCTGTCACTAGTTCTTACACTAATTCGCTTGTCTGTGGTCTCTTCGGCTATCATCTCATTACTTTGATTCAGTGCTGTCTTTCTCCTCTTGTATTCTCTCCATGTTCTCTGTATCCTAGCAACACATACAATACCCAATCGTTTCCTCTGTGCACAGGATAAGCTACAACCACATTTACCTAATGACGTGTGTATTTAGCCTTAAGTCTCGGTTATGACGCTTGATTTGGTCTTCCTCAACTTCCACTTTGAGACGATGCCTGACAACATGATTCTGACATGTACAAGTGGTAAGTACAAATAAAAACGTGTCTCACATTTCCACTAATAGCTCTCCCTCCTCAACTTGCTGTAACTGCTTCATAAGCCTCTCCTGCTCGTCCTACCAAGTACAACAGAAACTTACCCGACTGCAACGGCCAATGTGAAATCGAATGTTTTTCTGAATTAAGATAATTATAGAAGAACCTAATGTTATGTAACTAGAAGGAACATCTGTGTCTCATATACCCTATAAGACAAAATATTGGCAGGGAGTTTATTTTGGTAGATTGGCGGATTTTTCAGCGACCGCCAATATAAATTCTGCCAATAATTTACATTATCTTGACGTCATCACCCACGTTCATCAGGCATTGATAATGGCGGTAACAATGGCAACCACATAGGAATCATGTGGGTTCTGTTCTTCACGTTTACACAGGAATTCTTCATCAATAGTTACAGACCTGGAAGCCACAGAAATGTGATGGCCAACTGCAAACTCCCCCATGACGGCCACGTGTCAAGTGGGTGAAGACTAGGGTTGACGTCCAATGCCAAAATAAAATCCGCCAATATTCTTTTCTGTCAATTTCTTAGCAAACCGCCAAAATAAACTCCTGCCAATATTCATCTTTTACTGTATGTTAAATCTCGTTACTTTGACAATTAGAGCAATGTTATGGAATATTATGGTCATGTGAAACAATAGCTTTGTCCACTTTTAATAGATAGATTTTACAATTCAATATGTTTAGTAGCCTGCTTGGAAGCAAAATAGTGTCTAAATTCATAATACTTTACGAAAAGTCAATCATTTCTTCAGAGGGCTCATAGCTGTGGAAGCAAAGGTGAAACCACAACTTCAATTACTAGTTAATATTAAAATATTACAAAAATAACTGAGCATCCTGTATATCATACGGCAGAATTTGTTGGATATTCATACTAGTTCATCAGCATATTCATAGTCTACATCCTTGACTATACAGTATACTATAGGAAACTTGTGTGTCATTCCATACTCAGTTGTATAAATCGACTGCAAACTCGAGGCAGCAGTCAAACACAAGTCATACAAGACCATTGCAGACTTCAATTGCAAACAAACACACAAAGTGTATTGCATAAAATGCTTTAATTGATCTCCAAATGCATTTGTTTGCTAATACCATGAAGTTTTCAACATCACATGCCCTCAAAATGATTTCCAATACCTGCAACACTGCAGTCAAAAAATTATCCAAGTTTACACAATTTCTATAATGCCCACTGTGATCAACCACAGATAGAATGTGATCATCACCAACTCTCCTTACCCCTCCTGCTTGTTCCTACCAGTAGATTATGATATCATAATCTCCAAAAGCCAAGCCACCACGTACATCAGGAAACAATACCGGCTCCAAACTGTGTAATACATAGACTGGCCAAGTCTAGCTAACACACATTTAGGATGAATATGCACACCAGGTATCGCGTTTCTACTCTCATGCATAACCCAAGGCCATCCTATCACTAACCCTCAGTGATCCAGTGTATTAGTGGTCTGAACCTCTAAGGTAATATCTCGACAAGTGATACAGCATAGAGCAGTAGGAAAAGTGCAAATAATATGAGAGAAATCCACGTCAAACAATACAAGTCACTGCATCGCAATCTGACCTGCTCGAACTGCTTGTAAAGCCTTGAAACGTACTGTTTTCGAGCAAGATAGCCCCTATAGTGCGCCTGTATGGTCGTGGCCGCCGTCTCTTCGTCACTGACGGAAGCAACCTGAGACAGAGACATGACCACGCCCACCCCACATTATACCCTCGCATGTTTTCTCACAGCTGGCATGATCCGTTCAGCGAGAACAGGGTCCATGGCCTGCGAACGATAGGATGAAGATGATACGGTGCACCGATTGACGCAGTGGTTGATGTGGTTTTACCTTCATGATGTTCTTTGTCCTCGCCAGGTGATCTTTTTCTATAGCATCGAGATCTGGTTCAAGTAGAGTGTCATCATTGCCGTCTCCTCTATAGAATCCGTTGGCCACATCGGACATAGTCATGGAAACCCGGATTGCGCATAGAAGTCCCGGACAACGCGACCTCAAACTAATTAATTAATTAATATTGGAGTAGACAGATAGAGATGACAAACAGGTAGGTAAACAGACAAACAAGTACGCAACAACACAAGCAAGCATCAGACACATTAGCTTCAATTAGTTTATTTGTTGAAAACTTGGACACTTAATTAATTTCTTGAAACAACTTTGCTGTTACATTTTGAAGAGTCACAGAAAAACTTACAATTTCAAATCACACCACACACACACACACACACACACACACACACACACACACACACCAGCAAAATGAAAGAAGGGTGACAAAAAAGAAAAGAAAAATGCACATATAAGAAGGAAGAAAGAAGGAACGATGAGACAAAAAATGTTACCATACAATGGACACACAATAAACAGCTCTGCAATTTCTATTGCAACACAACGTTGATATACAGCGACTTTAGACACCATACGCTGAGAAGGCCGATGTAGATCCAGTCCACGGCAGGACACTCTACCTACAGTGTACAGTGGCTCTCAGCAAGCAATTGTAACACAAGTCCTTATCACACCCAATCATAAACCCTTTGTTCTATATGTTCATCTATGAATGTAAAACTAGTTGCGCTAAAAGTCCTTGAACATTTGCTGTAATTTGAGAGCAACAGGCGGGGCTTTGTACCATTCATCCTCCTGATATTGATCGAAATTCCTTGTATCTCCAGCATGTTCAACACGAGGGACTATCGGTGCCTGAAATCAAGGTTTGAACATGGTAAGTGTCTTATGCTCTTGATCTCAGCTATGTGTTACTTTTAGTTTGCGTTGAGGTACCACATCCCAATTCTCAATTTCACGGAAGAACTTATGCTTTCGAACGTCTTCTGCTCCATTCTACACAAAAGTCAAATATGTTAGTTACAGCTGTAATAACGAACATCAACATCAAGATCTAATTGGTAAAGGACTGTTACAGTATACTGTATTACATAACAAACATTTCATATAATCTTATGTATCCAGCTAGAAAGAGTCTGATGCAGTTCTATACAACTGCTTATACCTCGTTTAGACGAGGACGGACAATAAGCCGAGCCGAGCTGTGCCGCGCCAGCCAAGCATTCCAGCCTGCATTTACACAACACCCTGTGGAAGGAAGCAAATGCTTTTAATGGGCGTGTCATTAACGTGCGTTAGTTATTTGCAATTGACATAGCTCGCGTTAGCTCACGTTTGCAATGGACAGTAACTGAGCCATATTGAGAAATGCGTAAGATGCATACGAGACGTTGTACAATTCATCGTAGTAGGTCTATCGCCGAGCGACTGTTGCTGCAATGAACTTCAAGAGATTTGTTTTGCACATCTTGGTCACTCCACAATCGAATAAGACAGAGAGTGTCCATCTCGCTCCATGCCATTTTGTACCAAATGAGCATGTGTGGCTCGTATTCCAGAACACTATGCGTTTACATGATGTACTTGGCCCGGCACAACCCACGTTTATGCGTACCATATAAACTGAGCCAGCATGGGCTGGCCCGCTTACAAGTACTTGTGTAAACAGGGTATTTGTTCAACTTTAGCTCACAGTTTGACAAGAATCCACAACATCAACAATTGTATTCAACTGCATCGTACTCTTCCCATTGGAAGTTACAGACACAATAGATGAGACTAATTAATTAATTAAGCAGACACTATAATACACTTGGAGTCCTCCACTTAGCTCAACAATTTATTCAGCCATGATCTATCTCAAAGTCATGTCATCCAAATGTGTACATACTCTTGTAAAAGCTGTGACCAGACCAACATGTACTACCCACCCTTGAGGCTGCCTCAATCTGACTTCCCACATAGGGAGATTAGCCAAATAAGTCCTCATCACCACTAATGGCCTCATGACCCTGGGAATTACAGAACAGCAAGAAAACCAATGAAGAATTTAAGCAACTGGGCAAAGGAACACTAGAGATTGATAATAAAGTGAACATCTGCAAATTAAAAAGAGACGTGAAAAATCCAATGCAGTTGCTGACAACAGTCCCTATCTAAACAAGCTGACAGAGAGCAGGTTGAACAACTACACGTTTTGAACTAAAGTAGTTACTGCAACAGCAATATTTAAATTAGACAAACACCATGCTAAGTGTTGTGCACCATATGTAATGTCATTAGAGTTTGTCTTAGAGGTGCAAGGTCATTGTGGACATGCGCACTGCAGCCCTTTGAAAAGGGTGAACTTTTTCAAACACTCAGTAACCGCAAGGACTTAGACGCTCTAATTTGCACTGAAGGCAACGCTGACTGAAGTCTCTCTATAGCCTAAATTGGAACGATCAAGACGTTGCAGTATAGGTTACGTTAGACCGTGACTCTGGTAGCTAAATTCTAAGCTTTTTACATGTACTTCTCAGATTTTTTCTTCTAAACCTCAAACTAAGGTTGCTACACTGCAGTTTCGGTAAAATTCGAGAAGCACCCTCGCACTTTGAGCCAGATTGGATGGAGTTCCTAACGCTCTGCATGTGACCAGAGAGCACTTGTCACATTCCTGTAAGCTGCATCTGGGGTAGTCACGTCTTTCTCTCAGAGTAATGAAGCGAACTCAGTTCACAGTGAGCAGCAAAACTTTGTATTGCTTAAAGCTTACATTGCTGCCATGCCCGTCAATCAACACCTAAATAGCCAATTTTGCAGTAGTTTTGTCTATTGACCTTTGCTCATGCGCAACATACAACATTGGAAGGGCTTACTGGCGATCGAAACTGATTTTCTTGCCAGGACACTTGAACATATGTTACGTACAATAGCTAAGATGCAAAAGCTACCTTAATTAAGATCGGCTCAAGTGGGCATGTCCGACCGTGACCCTGCACCTTTAATTAAATTAAGATGCAGACGTAAACCAAAGTGTCAACTCAGTAGTGAGGTGACAGTCCACAAAATTAAAACAAATTATCTCACAAACAGGACATATAGGACATGTTGAATCCAAATGTGACACACACACCACACACACACACACACACACACACACACACACACACACACACGGATATGCCCTTCAGAAAGTTCCAAAGATAGCACCCGCTGCCTATTTCAAAGTAGGGACCCCAGCACTACTCGGAGTTTTAGGCTGCGCGCTGACAAACCCCTTGATGCGTGGCCAGAGCATCAAAGGGCACTGACTTTGGCGCAGCCAAAAGACTAGACCTCACGTCCACACGTACCTGTCTATACCGCAGTTCTGCCAAGCCAGCGGTCTAGTCCACCCCCAGTCAAAGACCAGGTACTCATCTATACTCCTGTGTCAAGAAAGGCAATTGTGTGTGAATTTCTTGCCCAAGGAAATTACGTCTGTACTCGTCTGCGAACCTAAGACCTCAACGTCCCAGATGTTACCATTCTTCAAATGCAACTCTCTAACCAACTGAGCTACAGACGCCACACACACACACACACACACACACACACACACACACACACACACACACACACGCGCATGCACACACACACACACACACACATGCACACGCACGCATGCATGCACGCACACACACACACACACACACACACACACACACACACACACACACACACACACACACACACACATGTCAGTCTTCCTGGTCAGCTGTGTATCACAAGAAACCAGACTAGGGAATAACTTATGAATTAATTACATAAACTGTAAGCCAGTCCAGAGCCAATGTCATTACTCTCAAGGAAGTGTCACAAGAAGCTGAAACCCCATCTCTGACACTATAGTCAGTTAGCTTCACAACTGCTAGAAAGATGCTAGAGTTGGCCTGTGACACATTTTTCACTAAACGTGCTGACACAGTTTTAGGACAACAATGTGTTAATAAACATTGGATTCAACATCTTCCCAGAAAGGTTTATGTACATTTTGCATTTCAATGACTTCTTTTCTTTCCCTGGTGGTTAGCTAGAATCTGCTCTTTACATCAGATTTAGCAACAATGCTTAGACCGACATTTCGCATTTACTCAACATGTCAATGAGCTCTCTGTAAAGCTAAGACTAGATTCCAATACAATAAGGGCTGTGATATGAAAAGGTAACTGAATCACATCATCATCACAAATTGCATCATAATCATGTGTCACATGTGCCAGACAGGTGGGTGGATACCTAAACCGATGAGATGGAGAGTGGGCAAGAAATGTACCTACAAGTACCTACAACAAATTTAAACTGCTAAATATCTCTTCCATAATCATGGACTGCAAATGTACATTGAAACTTCCAAATAACAATCTGTTGCTACACACCAAACTTCAGATTTAGTGACACTTTGAATTTACAGATTACAAGACTTCAAGAGTGCATTCAATTTACAATTCTGGAACTGAAACTCAGGAGCATCACAAGACTGCTAGAACTATTGAAACAGCCAGCAACTGGTGCTAATCTAGGAACTGGAAATGCCGCAGGGCATGCGCAATTACGTCACCACTGTTGCTGCTGTTGTGGGCTTCTGTAACACTCTTTGCAAATCAGATGACAAAATAAAGAATACCATAAATGTCAAACACGCAAACATCTAGAACTCTGGTGTGCACGATAGGCGAGGCAATTCCAGCTGTTCAATGTCTAGAGGTTGAACTGCTGGAACTGAAACTGTGACAAACCAAGAACAGTGTGCAAGAAACCTCCTATTTCTAATGCATAAACAAATAAATTGAATCAAGAACTAAGTTTGCTCAAATTGATTCACAACTAGATTTGCTTTGAGTTGTTGAAATTTAATGTGAAAGACGTAACAGCACTAACACAGAAGTCTAGATTATCTAGTACATGTACACAAACACCACAACAGCAAAGTACATCTCTGTCTGGGCTACTTTGCACTGTAAAGTACAGACATGTTCAATGCTACAAGAACACTACAATTGCAAGACAATTCACGATTGCATTCGTCCAAGTAAAATGACGTGCTTAAGATCTACCTCATCTCTACCTGGATGTAGAAAGTAAAACTCGCAGCAAATGTAACTAACACGTTACATTCAGAGTCTACAAACAACGTAAAGATTCCATTCCACATAGAATCTACCAGTCTCATGAAATACATACCAATTGTGTTCAGGGGTGCGTTTGATTGGGCTCTTCCAGCCTCAAGAGGCTCCATGTGCACGCCCCTTTTTCCAACTTCTACAACTCTGCTGCTATGGTTGGAAAAGCCAACTCTACAAACTCTGCTGCTGGTTGGCAAGCCCCTCTTCCAGTGCAGAGCTGGAAGAGGTTGGACGAGGCGCGTGGTCAGGCTCTTCCAGACTCTTCGGGAAGAGGCTGAAAGAGGCCAGTCAAACGCACCCCAGATTACATACACAGCAGTATCTTATGTTATACTAAATTTCAAAATTTGTATGCAAATTTATCCAGGTCACACAGCTATGACAACCCACATTACTTGCTCCACAACTTTTGCATCTAACCACAACCAAATGCTTCATTTGACCATCAATAAATAAGCCAAATGGTAAATGGGTTGTGCCAGGATTTTACTAAATTCTATTTCTTACGAAAATCAATATACAGTAAGAGTAAAACCAATCCCTCACCTTCATGTTGCCTAACCGCTTTGTTCGATCATGAACTAACAATCTCTTGATGAGGTCTCTGTAAACATTATTTATATCACAAATAGTCACGTGTCACGACGAGCTACAACAACTGACTTCGCAACTGGTTCCATATGCCGTGGCCAGTCGATGTTCCCAGCGAGAATCTTCTCATATATTCCAAATGGATTATCATCAAAGAATGGAGGATATCTATACAAAACGTGTTACAGCAAACGTAAAGCAATCAGAGGCCGTGTTTATAAAGCACGAGGCATACAGACAAACAGACACAAGCAGACATACAAAATATAAAGAAATTAGAGGCAAACACGTATGGAAGCAGACAGGCACGTGACACACACAAACTAGCATATACATGTCCAACAGGGAACGACCTGACTACTGATCAGACACTCACCCTGCCAGCATTTCGTAAATGAGAATTCCGAGTGCCCACCAATCCACCCCTTTCCCGTGCCCTTTACTTTGTATAATTTCAGGTGCAAGATACTCTGGAGTACCACACAAAGTCCACGTCCTGCCAAAACACAAGTCATCCCACCCGTCTCGTCAATACATCACTCACATGACCAACCTGTCAGACAATTTCTTAGCAAAACCAAAGTCTGTGATCTTCATGTGTCCATCTTTGTCTAATAGCAAATTCTCAGGCTTGAGATCTCTATATACGATGCTTCTAGCATGAAGATACTCTAATGCTGAAACTATCTCTGCAGCATAAAATCGACTAGTTGCTGTGTTGAATCTCTGAGCTGTTCTCAGATACGTAAATAGCTCTCCTCCAGGGACGTACTCCAATAGCATGTACAAAAAGGCCTCATCGTGATGTGACCAATACCTAAATATATGTGATCTCACACTATTCAATAAGACACACACACACACACACACACACACACACACACACACACACACACACACACACACACACACACACTGTGAGCAGTAAAGTAGACAGACAGACAGACAGACGAACAAATGGATGGACAGACAGACAGACAGACAGACAAACAGACAGACAAATGGATGGACAGACAGACAGACAGACAGACAGACAAGACAGGCAGACAAAACAGGCAAACAAACAAACAAAACAAAATTCAGAATTCTCCCGGCTGAAAGAATTGGGATTACCAATCATTAACACCAACACACTATATTACTGAAGAATTCGACTAGAATTTGGTCTCCATTTAGGGGCTGTCCATATTTAAAGACATTTTACAAAAACAAAAACTTTTCGTTTGGGGGTGGGGTAAATGGCTGTTTCGTTCTTTAAGCCGGAAGTAAAAATGGCATCATGGATAACTTGAGAGGTGCTTTGCAAGTCCTCCTGAAGGAATAGAGTGTATAATGACCTGTTGGAAAAATGCTCAATAATTGACCATGGGACTTCGACATGTATGGGTCTTATTTGCTGTCTCTTCAGAGACTTCTCAGCAGAGAAAGCACTGTCGCTCAGCCTGCCATATACACAAGACCCACGAATGACTATGAGAAGACGGTGGAAGCATTGTGGTACACGGCAGACCTCCAGATGACGGACGTATTATGCTAATTAGGTAACGGTACATATCTAGGTACATATCGTCTCTAACATTCTATATATAAGTGACATCACATAGATTGAAAAGTAAGGACATCAACCATTTTTTTTATAAAATGTCGATAAATACGAATGGTCCCTTAACTTTGGACACTTTCCATGCCAATGTAAATCTATAGTTGCAAAGTCTACTACTGAATGGTGTTGGACACAATGTTGTCCACAAGATGCATAACGTACACAAAACTTATTAATAACATATGAGTTCGCCTACAGATAATAACCTTATTTGTGCAACTAGATGATAGTCATTGCATTGGTAGCTGAACGTGGCACAGAGCAACTGTCTGAAGGAACTTCGACACCAAATTTCCCTACATCTCCAAATTATCTCCAAATTTGCACTTTTTTCCAAAACATTTTCTTGTAAAATGTAACTCCTTCAAACAGGGGTAGGGTTTTGACTGATTTTTGATGGACATCACAAAATTACACATTTTGTTGTGTCTCATCGGCACTGTAGGTTGAGCACACACGCAACTGTTAGCCGAAATGATTAGGTAAGCATAAAGCATGTATGGCTGCAAAGGATTTCACTATTTTTGTGTGCATGCAAACTTCATATACCTAGCTAACCTCATGCATAGTCTTCTCTTAAAATGACTAATGATCAAAGTATAAAGACAACCGAAGGATTCATGAATGTTTTTGTATTCACTTCTTTGCCTGCAATTTCTACTTTGATATGGTTATAAATAGATGGATATCAATATCATCATTTGTGCGGGATGCTGCGCATAGGGCATCATTACCAACAGGTTGGTTAGCAGAGTATAGTAACTGTGTGTAAAATTCAAGCCATGTGGCTACAATGGTAACTACCTGTTCCATATAAGGTTAAACTTTTGCAAATCTGCGATATCTTTTCAGCCTCTTGGGCCTTTGAGGTGATGTTGTTTAGAAACAGTACGGCTGTATTATTGTTTACTAGGTTATCTAAGCTCTTCTAACAGAATAAAGTGTAAGTATATCAAAGACATTTCACTGTCCAATGGACAGAGTGTAAGACTCCGTGTCTCCTAGTAGATCTGAAGCCTACAAAATCTATGAACCGTTTAATTAAGTCAATTTGCTTGACAAAGTAATAAGGTACCAATGCAGCAGCTCTTTAATAAAACCACTTGGTTAGCACACCTGCCCTGACCCCTGCTGATTACTCACTTCCAGAGTCTAATAGACAGCATACTTTGTGTTCCAACGTAATAGATTTACATTAGGAAATGATATCAGTGGGATGGGGGGGGGGTGCATATTTAGTTAACTAATTAATGAATGTAGATTGTGCCTATGTAAATAAGCACAACAAGAGTTTCGGACACAGGAGAGAGAAGGGAGTTCCACTCTATGTGAAAGAAGGAAACTTTGGAAAGAAGTGCAAACTTCAAACTGGTCCCTTAGCACAAAGATGTATACAGTACAGCCTAGTTCACAATATCACTGCTGAGCTGGGTAGCCCAGACTGCAGCGCGGTGTGGAGTTCAGCAGTAATATTCTTAACACTGTACTACCTTTTTCGTTTCTTGTGTGCACTGACCTTTTTAGCTACTTGGACTCTTTGAAACAGTGCAGCATACCATACATTGTGAACTCTATACTATGGTGGCATGCAGCAGAGCATACCACTGAGCTCAGCAAGAACATTGTCAACTAACCATAAGTGACATGAATAGCCTTGAAATGCTTACAACTGAAACTGCTATACACTTCAATTAAACTACAGACTACAGGTTGTCAGTGTATCCATAGCTACCCTTACACTGTAGTGATACCTTTGCAACAAGCCTAAAAACTACAACACACAGAGAGAATACATTATCTTAATTAATTAAATAAAATTGAGTGAGAATTCTGCTATATCATACTTTCTATCAATACATACTCAGAGCAAAGCACATGATACAGGTCTAAGATCCTGTTGTCAATACGAATGACGTCCATTTCCATTGTAAAAAAGTTGATTTTCACTCTATCTGTTTCAATCTGTCTCACACTTTCTTTGTCCTTACTGTTTGTCACTAGCATCCAGGTATGATGAATACACGTAAATACCCTATTATTGCACGCCCACACAGCACTCTCACTCAACAAGAATTGTGACAACTCTAACATTCTTACTGCCAGACAACAATCAACAGTCATCTCACATTCCAACAATGAATGGATGGTCGATCGACATGAGAATCGACTTCTCATTCTGCACGTGCTGCACTTGCTTTAGCCGAACCACCTCGCCGATATTCATCACCTTCAACGCCATATAGTCGGACGACCCCTTATCCTTAACCAACACCACTCTACCGAACGTTCCAGTACCTAACAACACGTCAACATCAGTGCCCTCAATTGGGGACCCACTAATTACGCTCACCAACTGTAGACATTAGCTGCAGAGTAGACAATGAATATACTCTACCGTTGTAACCAGCCGCTTTGCTCGCTGCTGCCGTCTCATCATGTGATGCAACTTTCTCTGCCATCTTCGCAGAGTTGACACACCAATAGGTTGCTTAGCACGCTTTCTATTACTAGACCGTCTACATAGCGGCTTGGGACCGCTATATCGATTTTGAGTGAAAAACACGGCAAACGTTCTCGTCTCGGTGTCTTCCTTGGAAAAACGACGAGCATGCGCAAATCTATGACAGTGGTTCACTAAGAGAGCTTGGATTTGTGGTGATTGCTGTAGTTTGGGCCAACAGCATGACCTGATAACAAGTTAACTAGTATTTCCTGTCTGTTGTAACACATTGGGTAATTGCGGAATGAAGCCGTGATGTTGACACTCTGGTTTTTCACAAGTTTCTCTCTTTCCCTCCTCCTACCTAATACAAAAACTCTGCTTAGCATGCGTGAGCAAAGAAGTCTAGCTAGATTTAAAAACCCATTTTTCCTAAATTATGTAGTAAAAAAATACCAAAACTCGCGTGCGGCTGAATTAGCCGGACTAGACTAGACTCGAGCCAGTCTCTCCCCGCCTTCGTCATTCCCCGGATTGTCAATCCTCGCCGTGGAGAGACTGGTTTCAGACCGCCTTCTTCTGGTGCAATTAATTAACTTTGAAGAGGTCATACCTTCTAACAGACAGTTACATACACGGATCCCGGGATCCGTTTAGTGGTCGCTGCTTGTATCATAATATCGTGATTTGTTAGTAAGTGGTAGTTTTTTAATTTTTAAAAATTGCTCCTGCAGTTTATATTTGAGCTAGAAATTTGTGCAAAATCATAAGGTTCTCCGGGCGCGCAAGAGGGCCTGCGTACGAGGCGAAGGGCAAGCCTCGACGTTCCAGACCTTAAAAGCTGAACGCGCTTGTATCTGTTGTGTGGTCTAACATGAAGTTTTAAGTACCAACGGCATTCCTGTATGCATATACAAGTACGTACTAAACAGAAACTGAGTACAGCAGGAAGATAGTGTAGGCATATTTTGCATCATCACGTGACTTTTACAGGTATGGCCGACCTAGACGAGCGTCAGCCTTTGGTGGCTGACAGGGCTGACGAGAAGACCGAGAGCGACATCGATGAGCAGGAATGGAACGGTTGTGGTCCAGCTATTCTGTGTGATCCTCGTCGCTGGCCACACAGATTCATCGTGCTAATATTCACTTGCTTTCTAAATTTCGGTGAGTGCGACAAATTCGCAACGACTTCGCAAAGACTAAAGCAACCTATTTGTTGATTGATAGGAAGCTACTTTTGCTATGACAATCCAGCTGCGTTGCAGACTGAAATTCAGCAAGTAGGCATGCTAGCACATGACTATTTCGCAGCTGGATCATGAAATTTAAAAATTTTAATTTTTAACCAGTGATTTTAAATTTTATTTTATATTTTAAATAATAAATATATTAACATAATGTAATAACATATATTATAAATAAAAAATTATTAATATAATATAATATATATTATAAATAATAAATATATCAATATAATATAATAATGTATATTATATATTTTATTTTTATAAATATACAATATACTGTATAAGATGAAACATTGGCGGGAATTTATATTGGCGGTTTGCTAAGCAATTGATGGACAAATCATATTTGGTGGATTTCATTTTGACGGTTGGACATTGTTGTTTGATAACTGATATATGTCTTCCCATAAGTGCCATGAGTGGTCATGGAGAAGTTTGTGATTGACAGCTGTGTTCGTGGCTCACATTTCCCTAACTTACTGGTCTCCAACTACTGTTTAGAGTGATGAAGAACTGCTGTGTCAGTGCTTTATCTGTAACCTCACGGCCTCATTCATAGGCACAACAGATGGCAAGCAGGGATTACCTACAATCTTGTGGCCTCGTCTGTGTGACGTACCACCACATCGCCTTAGGATGCCTGATCCACGTGGGTGATGATGTCAACATATCCCAATGGCCAAATTAATGACAGGTTTTATATTGGCAGTCACTGAAAAATCCGCCAATCCGCCAAAATAAATTTCCTGCCAATATTTCATCTTATGTGGTATTTATATATTTTATTATTTTATTTGTTTTATAGGACATGGGTGTGTCCTACAGCAAATATCTATTGCTGTACTCACTCTACTCGTGGCCTAACGTGATTCTATGTTTCATCGGAGGGATTCTCATTGATCGGAAGTTGGGACTTAGGTAAGGTATTGATATCAAAATTTGTGGGGTAATTAAATCTTAGTTATAGTTACTTATTGATGGCGAGGTGAATTACTGGTCAACATTGCAGAATGTAATCCTAACAAGAAATTGTATTCTACGATGTAACTATTTTTCATCACAAGACAGTATATTTAGGGTTTGTTTCTATTTTTGGTTCACCAGTAGTATACAATACTCAGTAGACTGTAGAAAGTGGCATATTGCCATGAGATGCTCACACCAAGTTAATCAATTTGACTGATAAGTGTAAGTGTTACATGAAATGAAGTAGCAGTTATTTATTGTTTAGATGGGGCGGAATAGTATTTGCTGGATTTGTGTTGCTAGGACAGGTAAGCTGCCGTATCAGATTGTCGTGTCCAATTCAATTAATAGTGAGTTGAGTATGTGGTTTGTATCAGATTCTGTTTGCACTGGGAGCATTGTTCAATTCATATTTACTGATGGAGATCGGTCGGTTTGTGTTTGGGTAAGTAAGAGTTAAGCTGAATTCTCTATTAACATAAACATTTATCATCTTTGCTTGGCATTCTGCACGGACTGTATCACAGAGTGCATTATACTGTCATCTCTGTCTACATATAGAGAGTTGTGTGTGTGTGTGTATGTGTGTGTGTGTGTGTGTGTGTGTGTGTGTGTGTGTGTGTGTGTGTGTGTGTGTGTGTGTGTGTGTGGTGTGTGTGTGTGTGTGTGTGTGTGTGTGTGTGTGCGTGGTGTGTGTGTGTGTGTGTGTGTGTGAGTGTGTGTGTGTGTGTGTGTGTGTGTGTGTGTGTGTGTGTGTGTGTGTGGGTGTGGTGGAGCAGTTGGTAGAGCATTGGTGATGACATCCGGGATGTTGTATTCCGTGATGAGGGTTGAAGGTTTGATCCTGGTGGAGGCTCCACTGTTGCAGTTTCCTTGAGCAAGAAACTCATCCACACTTGCTTCTCTCGACTCAGAAGTATAGATGAGTACCTGGTCATTGACTGGAGTGGACAAGACCGCTGGCTTGGCAGCAACATCATGCAGCAGACGGGTACGTGTGGGCCTTGGTGTCCAGTTCCAGAGCTGCGCCATACGTCAGTGCCCCTGGATGACTCTGGCCAAGGTCCAGGTGGATTGTAGCGCTGGCCCTAAGACTCCACGTAGCGCATGGAGGCTCTGTCTCTAGAGGCAGGGGGAGCTATCTCTGCAACTGACCTCAAGGTCGACGTTGAAAGACGTGGAGGTCTTAACATTTGTCCATTTGTGTTTGTGTGTGTGTGTGTGTGTGTGTGTGTGTGTGTGTGTGTGTGTGTGTGTGTGTGTGTGTGTGTGCGTGCGTGCATGCGTGCGTGCGTGCGTGCGTGCATGCGTGCGTGCGTGCATGCGTGCGTGCATGCGTGCGTGCGTGCGTGCGTGTGTGTGTGTTTGCACTCACATATCTCCATAACATCATACTTTATATAAGCGACTTTACGTGGCAGACTGTTACCATCGATTACACTTGTATTTTGATCTTGTATTGGTTTGTTGTATTAGCATTGGTGGTGAGTCACTGTGTGTTGCTCAAAACAATTATGCTGTACTCTGGTTTAAAGGCAAAGAGCTTAACATGGTGTTTGGTTTGCAGCTAAGTTTTGCTCGCGTTGTGAGTGTTATGACTGGACATAAGTTTTTGTGTTTGTTGTGAGCTTTCTGTTGTGGACAGGGTAGCACAGTGAATTTTAATATTATGAAACCGATTTACAATGCCGTAGCGAGTTTGGTCAGTCCTGGCTACAGAGTTCTCGGTCTCAGCATGATGGCGGGTAAGTCATATTATACATTCCTGTTGACAACTTGTGAGTTATGTAAACAACGAACTGAGCTCGATTATGACAACATATTGTACATAGTAATGCAGATAAAAAATTTATGGTTTTTAAAGTGGCATTTATGTTTTCTTGTTGTGGTTGTTCATACTTGATTTAGAGCATTTGCATTAGTATTTCTTGCAAGGAAACTGTCTCATACTTTGGTTGTGGTCTTGCTGTGAGAAAGTCTGATTAGTGATGATTTAAACAGGCAGGACAAATGAAGGATTGGATGATTGAAAATGTGGATTTAGTTAGCCCTTGATCGAACAGTCACACATGCTGGCAAATTTGCAATGGCTTGCATACCATAATACCAGTAATTAGCTTGAATCTGTTTGCTGATTATGGTTGTGACTGCTTACTAAAATGGGTCGCTAAACACATTGTGTGTATGTAACATGCATACTCCAAATGTAAAATTCAAACAGAAGTTGTTGTCATGCATAGAAATTTCTAGTACTTAGCACCATTGCAGCGGTCTTCAATACATTGTTTTATTTTAGGTGTGGGCATGTGTATCTTTTCTTTTCTATGTGCAATCATTTTGGCAGTACTTGATAAGAGAGCTGAGGTATTGACGAAGCGAAAGAAGATCTCGTTAGGTAAAGAATTTTCTGAAGTTCTTTCAGTGCTTAATTAACGTAATTTGTTATAGAGGAGAAGATTACACTGTCTGATGTGAAGAAGTTTCCTATCACTATTTACATGCTCTTTATTATCTGTGTTGCCTACTACGTAGCTGTCTTTATTTTTATTGGAGTCGGAACGTGAGTAATGCTACAGCTAAGTAACCAATTGATGTAAACATTGAGATGTGTGTTGCTATTAGGGTGTTTTTTACAACTAAATATGACTTTTCAGATGCACAAGCGAATGCTGTTGATGGGTAGATGTTGTCGTAATTATAACAGTGTGAGTATTAACTAATGTTTCTGTTGCAGAATTGTTTATATCTTGTCGGCTGCTTTCTCACCCATCTTTGGATTTTTTATTGACAGATTTGGGAAAAATGTATTTTGGGGTGATTTAACATTGTACTGTAGTAGACCAAAGGGTTCAGTTGGTTATTTGTAATCTCATGCAAATGTTTGACTGAACTCTTTGGTGTAATTAGTCATGTGATTTGTAGCTTAACTTGATTTCGTTTGTTGTAGTGATTGCTGCTGTGGTCATTACTCTTGGTTCTCATTCTCTTCTGGCCTTCACATTTATTAATCCATGGATTCCAATGGTACACACACACACACACACACACACACACACACACACACACACACACACACACACACACACACACACACTGGAACTCTGACTTTTAGTCGTCAATAATTTGGGAGTTTTATTGAGAACATTTGCTGTTGAATCAGTATTTGCATGTGCTCTTATAAGCGTTGCGTGGTTGTGGTAGTCGCTGTGTATTTGCAGTCTTCTTATCTTTGGGTTCTGGCTAGCTCAATTAGAATTTGTTATTTGCGGCAACAACAAGTCATGGTGAACGTCGGTTATCTGTCTGTTTATCTTCTTGACAGGAACTTCTTGACCAACACAGCATTTATGTACAAGTGTTTCATTGCTGAAGACAATTGTCAGCAATTCTCCATATTAATGTGCTGTACTAGCATTCTTTTGTACTCACCAACTTGATTATCGTAATACTGTCAGAAGTATTGAATTTGCTGCTTGTATAATACTGGTGACTAAGTATTTGAGAAGCAGCTCAACTTAGTCAGTTTGGACTATTTTTGTTGATATCAAAATTAAATTTAACACCAACATATAGATTGCAGGTTATGTTAATGTCTTTGTTGCAGGTCATCATGGGTGTCGGGTATTCTATGTTGGCATGTGCACTATGGCCAATGGTAGCGTTCGTTTTGCCAGAGCAGCAGCTGGGAACTGCATATGGCTTGTAAGTAATTTTTATTTGATTTGTTCATTGAATAGCTAGAGGAATTCTTGTGTGGTGCAAACGCATTTGTACACAGCAATTGTACAGTTTGTGGTTAGTTTATGTTTAGGTCTTATTTCTTATTGCAGCATGCAAGCTATTCAGAATCTTGGTCTTGCTGTTGTGGCTATAGTAGCCGGGAAGATACTTGACGAAAAGGGGTATCTTGTTTTGCTGGTTTTCTTCATGGCTTGCTTATGCGGTAAGTTGGCCATTTGATGATGCTGTAGCAGGTCAGCGTGATACTCAATAATATTATGTTATAGCGACACTACTGTCTTCTGTGCTGCTGTATATCTTTGATGTTGCTCGAGGTGAGTGTAGGCAGGATATGTGTGATATGTTGAGTGTCATAGTACATGATGGTGATGTGGACATGCATAATATTGATTGCTACCAGGAGTATTAGCTTCACAACAAACGTGTGTGCATGTGTGCTTGTGCACACATGTATGCATGGGTGCATGCAGTGCATGTGTGTGTGTGTGTGTGTGTGTGTGTGTGTGTGTGTGTGTGTGTGTGTGTGTGTGTGTGTGTGTGTGTGTGCATGCGTGAGTGTGTGCATGCGTGTGTGTGCATGCGTGAGTGTGTGCATGCGTGCACGTGTGTGTGTGTGTGTGTGTGTGTGTGTGTGTGTGTGTGTGTGTGTGTGTGTGTGTGGTGTGTGTGTGTGTGTGTGTGCATGCGTGAGTGTGTGCATGCGTGCGTGTGCATGTGTGTGTGTGTGTGTGTGTGTGGTGTGTGTGTGTGTGTGTGTGTGTGTGTGTGTGTGTGTGTGTGTGTGTGTGTGTGTGTGTGTGTGTGTCCGGATGTAATGGCGCCACCCGGATGTAAATGGCAGCACCCGGAGTTTGAATTGCTCCATGGTTGCCTATGATTTTCCGATGCTCTATGGTTCCATTGCTTATCATTTTTCTATTCTTTGAGTAACTTGCCACACCAGCAAGTGAGAAAAGCATGGCTGCAAGACTGGGACGTCGTAGGATGGCGTCACTTACACCGTCTCTCACTTGTTTACCTGTGGAGAACTTGCAAGTCTCTCGGGGTTGATTTCCTGCACAAGGAACATTGACAAGTCGCGGAAGAAGATTCCCTTTTGGTACTTTGCTTCATGGAATGTCAGTTTGCTTGTGACGTTGACGCCCCCCTCCCCGGAAACTGCGTGTGTGAATGCTAAAACTGCTATTGTTGAGGAGAGGAAAATACACATTGTAGTAAGAGAATTAGACAGATACAATATTAATGTTACAGAGGTTTCAGACGCAGTAGTGACTTGAAGGGACTGAATGCATTGCTGAAAGAGAAAAACCTATCCATCAGCAAAAAGGAGCCATTGAATGCCAGACCTGTAAGAAGTATTTTTGAAGCAAAGGAGGCTCTCCAGTACACAAATGCATTGATATGCATGGGAAAACTTTTTGATGTGATTTGATACATTGTTTAATGCAATGAATGGGAATGTATGATTACTCGTTTACATTCTTGATTAATTAATTGAACTAAATAATGGTATTAGAATACTTGTAATAATGTGTATTGCATTTTTATTGTCAGTAATTCATTGGGTTGTATAGTGTACAATATATTTTACTGTGCTTGCTGTTAACAATCACTAAATGTAGTTTGTGGAAGGAGTGGATGTAGTATCTAGACTGAACTGCAAAGGTTTAATTAATTAAAACATAATTTTGCTAATAAATGTTCATGGTCTATGTTTTCGTGAAGAGATTTTGAAGGAATTGATTTACTAATACTGTTAACATTTAATGTAATGTAAACAAATTATTGCTGTTTTGATCACTTGCTATGTTTCAATGCCTTTGCCTATGACAGTGGAAAAGATATGCACAGGGAGTGATGTACTATTAATAGTCTAGTTGGTTCTTTGTTGAGTAAGATAAGAATGTTTTGTGTGTTTCTGTCCAGTGTTTTATATTTGATAGTCAATAGATTGAGACGGAAATAAGATTGTCACTTAGCCAGTGATTTTAACTTTGTTACTTTCTACCAAACTATTATATTCTAGCTGTTACGTATATCAGATTTCATTGCCTGGGACATTGTCACAATGTGTACATCAATGTTGTCGTAATGTCTAGCACAAGGCAGTAACCATCATAATAATAATTATTAGTTACATTGTGTTATGATAGAGACAGTTTATCGCTCTTACTTATTGTAAGTTTAATGTGGTTGGTGTAATAGGTGGTGTACTGAACTTGTCTGCTAAAGCTCGAATTAAATATGAAGAAAAGAAAAAGTATCATGCTGTTTTTTATTATTGTCTTATGTTGATCTTGCTATGATGTGGCTTGTGGAAGGATCCAAAAGGAAAAGGAGGAAGAAGAGAAGAAGAAGAAGCTCCTACCACCCAATGACAATATTCAATGATGGCATGCAGTCAGTAATCCAAAGTCGATTTGTAGTGCTGGTTAAGTACGTTGTCGCATTGTGATGCTGAAGTACAGTTTGTAATGTTTGTATGGCATATACTTTTTTGAACATTACTTAAATTTGCAAGACTTTGGGACTACATGTATTTGTATTTTATGTGTAGTCATCAGTAATACAAGCTAGTTTGCTGTAGTTGAATCTCAGTGTGATGTCAGTCAATTGGTATGATTTAGTGCATGTTGTTTGTCTGAAACACTTGTTTTATAGTTAGGCTATGTTTAATTAAGTAACTCACTTTTCAATAGTCTACGTAGAGTGGACACTGTTGCTTGACTTTGTTGCTTTGCAAATATTGTTGAATGGGGTTGTTTAAATTTTTTGAGTTAAAGATTGGTGTTTTAGTTCTAAGCCCGTGCAGGCACAACACATTTTACTAAAATGCTGTTCCATAGCAAGCTACAGAGGGGTGAGAATCATTTCAACAAATGTATTTACGGTTTGTTGTTGTATCGTTTATTTTCTAACAATGCATTTTATGTCCTGAATATGTCAATATGGATTCTATCTGAGACGTACACAAATTTGTGAAATTGTCCCAATGTCTGACAGGCAGTATCTACATTCAACTTTACTGGAGTGTTTTTGTCTTTGCTAATTTGTTGTTAATTAATTAAGTAAATGCCATATATGGTTATCGTTATTATGGTTGCTGAGAGTTCTCTTGTTTCACCTGACTTTGCAGACTTTAGTGCCATTCTTAGAGGTGATGAGAATAGTACTTGTCTACTTTGTGGTGTGTGTAGCATGAGTGTTCATGCTACTGGAAAACAATTCTAGAGTTTGTTTTGCCAATTGCACACAAATTCAAGTTTTGTTGCTTTTGGCTAGTTTAAACAATGTAGTAAAGCCAAACAGTTTCCAAATTCTGGTTATTTAGGTGTGTCACGTGTCATGGTTTGTTGGTAATGGATATGATGTCTACATTCTAGCCAAAATTCCTTATTATTGCCAAGCGGAGTTTTATTATTATTAGTGAATTTTCTTTCACATCATGTACATGACTGTTATGTTTGTAGAGATAGCCACGCGTGTAACATACACGTATAACACAACTCTGTTAGTTATTATAAATCAAAACAGGACAACTCAATACCGCAGTCCGTGAATGACTGACCGCTACCGCACCTTACCACTCTAACTATCTGTGAAGCCACATATGGCACGCCACAATGACGTAGTTCCCAGTGGGGGCAACAGAAATAAAACAAACACACTAAACATCCCATCCTACTAAATTACGTAAACATAGCTACGTAATTGCAACTTCTTTACTAAAGGTAGCAGTCTACTCTCAATCTAGTTTAGTGATTCGAGAGCAAACCTAGAGATCAAAACTAAACTAAAAACATTAGCAGCAATAGCTAGCTAGGCTTCTAATCAAAGTGAATACAATCAAGGTGAATACAAAGTGATTACAACCGACAGACACGTGACTCACGTGCCACAATTGTGTCCGGCAACTGTCCGGGATATTCTGCACATGGCTGAAACCGCAGAGACAAAACCTCTTCTAACCAAGAAGGAAGAAAAAGACGACGACGACGACGACGAAGAATGGAGAGGATGTGGTCCAGCTTTGTTGTGTGATCCCCGTCGCGGGCCTCACCGTTTTATCGTCTTGATATTCACCTGCATGCTTAATTTCGGTCAGAATCGCGAGATACACGTTTTAGCTAAAGAAACTGTGCCATGTTATCTACGTTACAGGAAGTTACTTCTGCTACGACAATCCGGCTGCTTTGCAGCAGCAAATAACAACTGTTTGTGTCTTTGCAGTCCTCGTCTTGCCAATTTTAGTGGTTATGCGTGTGATGTAGGATATGGGTGTGACGAATAGTCAATACATGCTGTTGTACTCTCTCTACTCGTGGCCCAACGTCGTTTTGTGTTTCATTGGTGGCATACTCATTGACCGGAAGTTGGGAGTCAGGTTGATATAAATTGGTTTAGCAAACAGTTGAGAAAAATGTAAAATAATGTGTGGTGTTTAGAATGGGTGGAATAGTGTTTGCAACTTTTGTACTTGGTGGGCAAGTGAGTTTCTGTGCTGTGTAGTGGCGATGTGGAAAGTGATGACAGTTTGTTTGAGATCTTGTTTGCAATGGGAGCATTGACCAACGCTTACTGGCTAATGGAAGCAGGACGCTTTGTATTTGGGTAAGGAAGGTTGATTTCAGAATGTTAAAAACATCTAATACACATCTGTATAACATGTATGTAATGACTCACACACACACACACACACACACACACACACACACACACACACACACACACACACACACACACACACACACACACACACACAGTCCAAGGTTTACTGTATGCATCATCTCTGTCAATTTTTGGACTAAAACTCACGTAACCATCCATCGAGAACAAACGAACACACAGAGATGTTTCTCCTTTACATCTGTCTATCTATATATCATTGACTCATTCTGGGCTCAGGAAGTCATTAACACAGCTGCTATCATATCAGGCCATGCTGCTTCTAAATGAGAAAATGCCAAGATAAGCAAGTATGAACAGCTAGTCCTCATTAAGTCCGCACTTTCTTGGGTTTGAACATTTTGGGGCATGGTGTAGAGGCGGATTTCTATGTTGGTGCTCTGTCAAAAGAGTCAAGGAATGAGGATGGACCATGTCAGTGATGTGAAATGCAGAACATATTTAATAGAATAGATGAATTTCAATAGTTACATAAATGTAATGCCAGAGTAATTCGTAGAGAGATTGACCGCTTAAATTCTTGTAAGAATACACTATATTTGACTACTTCAATATCTGAACTGATGACTTTAAGTATAGTATAGTGAAGTTCATTTATTGCAATAAAATAATCTATTTTATCATATTTTTTATTGCCATATAGCTACACAACAACAATTACTTGCAACCAAGCATTCGTACAACATATAGTGTCAACAGGTTTCGAAATCAATAAAATAGTCTATCCAATGATTTTCTATCTATATGTCTCACATTTTAATGTTGCATGATGTACATGTGATGATGTTTTTATCATTTATATCAATAAATTTATGTATCTAGTATCTATAGTATTATGCATGTACTTGGTGTTGCATTTGTTGGTTTACTGTTTGAAGATGTGTTTTTCAATGCTTGATTATGCCTTATGCAGAAAGAACTGTCGTTTTAGTATTGGTGGTGAGTCACTGTGTGTTGCACAAAACAACTACGCAGTCATCTGGTTCAAAGGCAAGGAACTCAACATGGTGTTTGGTCTGCAGCTCAGTATTGCTCGCGTAGTAAGCATTATTCAACCATTACAAGAGCTTTTCTTTTGAATTGTCGAGTTTGTCTTACTTTGCCAGGGTAGCACGGTGAATTTCAATATAATGAAACTGATTTACAAGGCAATAGCGAAGGTGGTTAGTCCCGGCTACAAAGTACTCGGTCTCAGCTTGATGGTTGGTGAGTCACAAATTGAGAATCAAGGGATTACAGTAAAATTTGTGTAATACAACATGCACAGTTCCACAAATAGTAGTTAGTGGGCACTCACATTAGACAGGTGGTCTTAGTAGAAATATTGGCCTTCTGGATGTTTGACCAAGACATGCCCGCAGATCTCCCTTCTCCTACAAGTTTGATAACTTTAACACTCTTGCTGAGGTTCGTCTCTTTTCGTCTCTTCATGGCCATGTGCAATACCAGAGATAACACTCTTGCAGTGGAATGCAAAGCTGGCCTCAGTCTTCTAAACACTAAATTTATCTCATAGAAAGGCTGATGTATTCTAATCACAGTTGCATCCAGTCGACTTAGGTTGAGGCCTCGGCTTGGTCACCATGACAGGGGTCAATGGTCACGTTAGCCATTAATTTGGTTCACGCAGAGAAATTGTTGCTTTAACCAGGTGGTCGCACTACTGAGGTAGTCGCAACAAAGGTTTTGCTCTATAATTCAAATTGTTTGTTTCAATGTGATAGTATTGATTGACTTAAATGTTTACAATTGTATTAAACATTGAAGAAATGTGGACCGCAAATTGATCAAGTGGATACTGTCAAGGCAGTTGTTTTGTGTGTCAATTGACGATTTTGCTTTTTTGCTGTAGCAGTTGAATCAGTTATGACGTGATGTTATGTACCATTGTGTTGGGCATTCGTTTCTGTTTAATGTGTACGTCAACAATGTCGTACACTGTTTGTTTAGGTGTCGGCATGTGCTGTCTGTCTCTTCTCTTTGCTATTATCCTGGCAGTGCTCGACAAGCGAGCCGAGAAATTGACTAAACGAAAGACAATCTCGACCGGTCGGATACTCATTGTGAGTTTTTGTTAACGTCGATGTGCATGACAGGCACTTTCATTGTAGAAGAGAAAATTACATTGTCCGACGTGAAGAAATTTCCAATCACTGTTTATACGCTGTTCATCATCTGCGTTGCTTATTATGTTTCTGTCTTCGTTTTCATTGGTGCCGGAACGTGAGTAATATGACAAGTGAACTCACAAAATATTTTTAAAAATATGAAAATATTTTAGGGTATTTTTTACAACTAAATATGGTTTTTCGGACAGTGAAGCGAATGCTATTGATGGGTGAGTGATAAGTTGGTTGTGACGATTGATGACGAGCAAACTGTTATACGAGTCGTATTTGCTGTGTATGTGTCTAGCATCGTGTACATTTTGTCTGCTGCGGCTTCTCCCATTTTTGGATTCCTTATTGATCGATTGGGGAAAAATATCTTTTGGGGTAAGAAGACGTATGTTTTGAATTTGTCATATGCTGCTTTGTTATGCAAGACCATCATAATTTGGTGTGTGTGTGTGTGTGTGTGTCAGTTTGTGTACACACCACATCGACAGCATGCTGGAGTGTTGAGATAATTGTGATATGTACTAACGGGTGTATATCTATGTCGTAGTGATTGCTGCTGTTGTTATCACTCTTGGTTGTCACGCCATTCTAACATTCACCTTCATCAATCCTTGGATTCCGATGGTCAGTCGGTCATTGTCCCTGACTGTTGACGACGCATTGTATTGTGTCTGACTATTGCAGGTGATAATGGGTGTTGGATATTCAATGTTGGCATGTAGTCTGTGGCCAATGGTAGCCTTTGCTCTTCCAGAACAGCAGCTCGGTACAGCATACGGATTGTAAGGATACTCGTTGCAGTTTTGCTTGTTACATGTTTGTGGACATATCCAACAGCTTGTTCGATTGATGTCGATTGTGTAGTGTCATTTGAATGCTTCTTATTTGTCTAACATTTATATGAGTTTGTTATTAGACATATGCCTCTTGCTGTCTGGCTATGTATTTGTTGGTCTGTCTGTCTGTTTGTCATATATTTGATAGATTGCCATTTAGAGTGCATGGTGGCTACTACAAACCTCTACAACTGTTCAGTGATGTCCAGGCTACTGTCATCTTTATCTACTCCAAGGCCACAAGTCTGTCTGTCTGTTTGTCTGTCTGTCTGTCTGTTTGTCAATACATATATTTTCAAACGTTGATCTAGTATACACCATCTAAGCAAAGCAACCAAATACTACCCAAGCCAATAGTCTGTCTGTCTGTCCGTCTGTCTGTTTGTCTTTTTCATATATTTTCATCAATGAATGCTATTACAACCAAAACTATTTAAAATGTTCCAGAGACCCAATAGGGTCAATGCACCTCGCAAACTAATGTACCCAAAACTGAGTATGATAGTTCTGTACATTGCTAGAACTCATAGATAAAAGCCTTTTATCTATATAACTCATAGATAAAAGCCTTTTATCTATGAGTTCTAGCAATGTACAGAACTATCATACTCAGTTTTGGGTATTTTAAAGGCGTGATAGTTTCCTTGCAATAGTCTTAGCATTGCAACGTTGTTGTGCAGTTGGGAATCATTTTCTCCAGTAACACATGAATTCTTTAGCATTTTTACTCCCATTATCATCTGTCGACCTGGTTGATAATTCCTGTAGGTATCTGGTGGCTCGTTCTTCCCAATGGCCAAAATGCTCAAACACAAGTGGAACAAGTGTCAAGGAAGACGCACTAGGGAGAGTGACTTGACCATATTTGGTTAACTTCCTGTTCTCCATGTTTGCAGCAGCTGCTCCCTCCTTCTTAGAAGCTTGGGACAATGTGTCTGTTGCCCAAGGATGAGCCAAGGGTACATCAAGTTCTACATTGGTGCCTGAGCCCACATCAAAGACAGCAATGTCTGGGCGATTATTGCTATCAGTGTACTGATCTCGAGGTACACTGTTTCTCTGTCTGTCTGTTTGTATTTCTGTCTGTCTGTCTGTTTGTATTTCTGTCTGTCTGTTTGTGGGTCCTTGTAGGAAGTTATTTCAAATATTTATTGTTAAATGAGATTCGTAGACTTCCAGCATGCGTCTTTGTCACTCACAATGCCAGTAGTCTCTATCTGTTTGTTGTCAGCCATAAATCAAATTGTAATAGACACCGAATAAATCTAGTCTTACACCAGTGATTATTTGAGGAAAAAGCAGGCATAGTTACTTAAATGGCTGATCCCTCTGTCTTGTATGGCAAGACCAATTCAGTTTCTTGAAGCTCGGATGTGCCCGTCCAGTTTTGAGCTTAACTATAAAATAATAAACATTGATGTGCTTGTGCACAATGATATTGTGCTTGCTGTAAAATGACTTGGTAATGCATCCTACAACTATGTGTCAATGACTCCGCAAGTGTGATCTTGTGGTTCAACTTCTGTTTTAGTGTCCATTGTCATTACCCGAGGCATGAAACAATAGGGTACAGTAGTGAAGACGGTCACGTCATGTACGACCAACTAGCTCGACAACTCGCTCCGCCGACTACATAACACGTGCTTAAATAAATAAAACTTATCATTTTTATGTTCAAATATGTGAGCATTAAGAATTTAGTTTTTCTGACCTAAATCTTAGAATCATAAAGTTTGTGAATTGAAAGTCATCCGACATTCGTAAAGTTTAGGTTGTCACACACATTTATGAAACATTATTAGTATAGCCTGTATTGATACAATTCATTGCTGTAATTGTAAATCACGTAATTCTGGTAACAGCAAAGCACTAATCGAACTTGATGTGTGTCATTTGTAATCATTTCTGTTTTATGTGTCAGTAACTTATGTTTGATAATTTTTTAAAATTTAGTATGCAGGCTATTCAGAATCTTGGTCTTGCTACTGTTGCCTTAGCAGCGGGGAAGATACTTGATGCGAAGGGGTATCTTATTTTAGAAGTTTTCTTTATGGCTTGGCTATGCTGTACGTTGACATGAATTTGGGTGTCAATAAGTGGATATAGAATAATGGATTGTTATTCTAGTGGCTCTTCTGTCATCTGTGTTGTTGTATATGTTTGATGTTGCAAGAGGTAAGATGATGACTATTGTATATGTACTGCTATGAAAACAGGCACGCACGCACACACACACACACACACACACACACACACACACACACACACACACACACACACACACAGACACACAGACACACAGACATGCACGCAGACGGACTGACGGACACACACACACACACACCGACGGATGGACAGACAGACAGACACAGATGTGGATGGTCACACACGTGGATGAACACACACATGGATGGACACACCCATGGATGGACACACACATACACACACACACACACACACACACACACACACACACACACACACACGCACGCACGCACACACACATGCTGCACTTACTCACAGGTTTTTGCTTGTGTAGGCGGTTTTTTGAACTTGACTGCTAGAAGTCGTGCTGAGTGTGAAAAGATAAAGTATCCTGCTTCATACATTGTATGGCTGTCTATGACATGGGAATATGATTAGAAACGAACAAATCGAAAACGAAGAGTACGCAGAACCTATAAAGTCACCATCAAGCGTCGCTCCTCATTCATATACAAGCCCAATACAACCACGATCCACACAGAATCTTAGAAACAGATTCTACTCCAGGATCGGTGCGAAGGTAAGATCGTCTAAATTTTCTTTTTCTTCTCGATGTCCTACTTTATGTGTGTCTGTATTGTTCGTCGGTTACAGCTTCCTGATCATTCGTATGCTAGTCTTCATCGCAACCCTCTAGCTTATCCTAGACCAACTAAATAGTATTTTCAATGACAAAATTGCTGCTTCGTGCAGATTGAATCATGTGTAGTTCATTCTAATGGATTATAAATGACGTATTATGAGGTTGATTAAAATTTAGTTCTCGTCTTGTCTTGCATCTTTGCAGTGCAAACTGTACACAATGATTACTGGATGAATAATTAACTGACTGACACATGGTATCTGATCAGGGAATATTCCATAATAACAAATGTTAAACTAGGCTTAAATTGAGTGATGGATGTGCTCTTGGGATCAAGAATACAAATGTGTGAGGTATGTGGTTAAATTAGGTCTAGGGTCTAGGTGTTCCTTTATTGCATACAGTGAGTTGTTCAATTGCTGGTCAAACATTCAATTGATTGAGGTAATCAGTGAAGTCTCATTGCAAAGTGAAACACCAGAGATAGTTGGAACTCTCAGTCAGTTTACTTTGAAGTCTTTACACACTTTCGTCTTTGATTGCTACAAACTGACAAACTGTGCTGAAGCAGCATGCCTCATGGTCTTAGTAATATCCAAGAGAATAACCAAGACAAAGGAAGTAACAACCAAGGTCAAACCCCTAGATTTTAGTTTAATACCAAGTCCAACCTCAATCGAGGAGTTGACAGTTGTGCATCGAGTACTTTACAGACAAAATCGGTAGAAGGATTTGTAATTTAACGAATGAATAGTGTCAAAGATGAATGTGTCGATACAGTCAAATGCCCAAAGAAATCTTTCTATCTTAAAAGCCTATCATGTTTGCTTGCTTCTGGCCAAGCTGCCACAGGGGTGGTGGAACTGGGGGAAGGAGGGGCATCTGCCCCTTCAATACCGGGATTGAGGGCATCGCCCCTCCAATACTGGACGCTATGTAATGGGACTTTGTTTCAGTGAACGATGATTGAAGAAAATACTTTGGAAGTTTTGTTGCTTGCAAGTAGAAATAACATTCGATGGTATTGCAGTTGACTTGCTTGATACACATTGTCGGGATTATTTGAGTGCATGCTGCTCTGGCTACTTCTGTCACAGATTAATCAATAACAAACCAACCATATCCAGTTAAAATCAAAATGGTGGCAGTTTGTTACAAAATGTCCCCCCCCCAATTCAAAGGAGCTTCCTCCTCCTGCCCCTGTGCCTCCTGCTAAATTGCCTTGAATTGTCAGATCAAGAGGGCTTCAAACGTAGATGGGCAGTCACAGCACTTGTCTACATACAATGTGGACAAATTCTGAAATGCCAAATTTTGAAATTACATCTCTTTGTGTAAAAGATCACTGTAGGAATTCATTGAAACACCTTATTCCGTACGTTATCAATAAATGCCACACTACAATGTATTAATCGTCGATTTGAACATCGATGATGATTGTGTCATTTTTCACGTAGTTGCCTCTGTAAAGGACAGCATGTGGGACACACAGCATGGCATGTTGTTTACGACGTGTAATTAACTCGTCAGTTACTGCTGACTGATCCCGACTACCTGGTTTATTGAAACAATAGTCAACCAGACTGTCGTCCAATGTCATGGGATCGATCACCTTTTCTCGGTGGCAGACATCGCTAGTTTGTTGGTCAAGCAATGTTATGCGGTGGCATTTATTGAATGGCCATTCTAAGCGCTCGTCATTCTTGCTCTTTGCCAGACACAACGCAACACACATCTTCTTCTGTCTACTCCTTGCGCTTCCATAGTCAGTGTGATAAACAATCATTGTGGCCATGTAGCCAGACTTGTGGGCATGGAATGGTGGACTTTCGTACCAATCATGTTCTTTGATATTAACTCTTACCATAGCATGACCACACGTCGACAAGATTGGTGTCTCGGAAGTTAGCTGTACTTGCCACACTGATAATTGAAGTGACCTCATTGCGTTATCCTTTTGCGTTAGCTTCTCCCTTAGCTCCACGTTTACAGTTGTCAATCGAGAGAGTTGCTCTGTTACCGATTGCAGCTGAGTTGCCATACGCTGCATGATCTGTTGCTGCTGTGTCATTGCATCATGCTGCATCTTCTGATGCTGCAATACGCTGCTGCCCAGGTGTTCATCCTGCTCACATCTCTTGTACTAAGAGCAGACACGGTCATTGGTTATGATGCTTGAAGTTGACAAAAAGAGCATACCGTGACAATACATCCAACATTCTTGAAATGACATGGAAGAACTGTGTTGGCACATTCTCCACTCTTGGAAATATGCTGCCGCATCTGTTTGAATACACAAGACGTGTCTCAAATACCATCTAACTGGTCACAGATTGCTGTAGTTCGTACGTTTTCTCTGTGAATGTTGAGTCCGCAGGCTAGCTCACATGGTAAGGGAAATTTTGGACAGACGGTCAAGTGAGTCTAAGTCAACAGGCAAAGATGAGAAACGTCTGTCTACATATAATTTGGTGATGGTGTATTTCTGACCCGTAGTTCTCTCTGCTCCATTTTAAGTTTGCAATGAGAGCACGAAATAGTACGACGAACACATGTATGAAGCAAATGGTTCTCGAGCTTAACTCGCTGACATTGGTCTCCACAGTCATTTGTGCATGAAACTATTTCGTAGTCACAACAGCCCAAATGATTCTATAATACGTATATGTAGAGATACAATTTAGTTGATACAGAAAATTGCTCAAATGAATAGAGGTGTGTGTGTGTGTGTGTGTGTGTGTGTGTGTGTGTGTGTGTGTGTGTGTGTGTGTGTGTGTGTGTCCGTGTCCATCCAAGTCTTCTCTAGTCTGTGTCATAGCTAACAATGGTGGTTGCAATTAGTGTACCTGATAATATACTAACTCGCCAGTCCAGTTGCAAACCGATTCATCATCAGATGTCAATAACTTTTTGTTAGTGCAATGGACTTTAAGAGATAAAACTTTCCTTTTCAGTCTAGCATCGTCAAATACCTGCAATCACAAAATACGGAAGCTAGTTTACCAACCAGATTAAAATTTGAGTACCTTATCTGGATGCATCATTTGCTTACAAATGGGACAACACAGTCTCTCTTCCTCTTCGTCTAGTTCATCTACTTCCAATTCTTCGAATTCGTCTTCACTTTCTTCTTCCTCTTCATCACTATGTTCATTTTCTTGTCCTTCTCTCTCGTCTTGACGTCTATGTCTAGATTAGGCATGACGAAATAGTCATGAGCAACCAACAAACATAATCTCTCAATTAATAGAGATCCTACAGAGTACTCCATTTTGCGAGCAAGAAAATTCAAATTACAAGACTTAAGTGAATTGAATTAAATTGAATTATCCTGCACACAAAGTGAGGTCAATTACTGTAGTTATGGTACGAGCACTAGAGTTCTGCAAATGCCTTCAACGTAATGAATACTTTTGTACCCTTTCTTTGTGACTGACAGTGGCGTAGCATCCAGTAGCCTGGTACCCAGGCCCTCTTGCGCACCCGGAGAAGAGGGCCTGGGTACGAGGCTAAGCAGCCCAGAGCCGCAGAGCCACATATCCTCGTGTACCCAGGACGTCTGCGAGCAAGCAAGTGTAGTTTTGCACTGTCGTCTATTGGAGGTCCTCGTTTTCTTCCACTTGTAACTCGTTTTCTTCCACTTGTAACTCGTTTTCACGATGACCAATTATATATATAGAGGCATGCGAGACTAACTCACCATACCTAGTACAGTATCCGCTAATCTGTGATTACTAGTGTGGATTGCAGCCCCGGATGCGCTTCCATCGTGATGGCAGCGCATCCGGGCCTGCAATCCACACTGCGTCTGGGGCGAGGCTAGATTACGGCAGTGGCAGCCGTAGTTATGCATACCAGTCATACTGCAGATGCGTGTTGTTTGAGCGCTGGCCTATACACCAGACCCTAACCATACGAACAAGCAGGTAGCTAGAATTGTCGGTTGCGGCAATCGACTCTGAGCGAGAACACAGCATTTAGTTTATTGGACTTTCATACCAGATAAACAATGAGCAAACAGTGCTATCTAGACTAGAAAAGTCTTACTGTACATCTGTGGTGGCTCGGTGAAAGCACGTGCTGCAGTAAGTGTGTCCGCACGGCGTCTGTACGGGATCTCTCAACGCCAGTCGGCAAATGGGACATTCGTAGTCCTTGTCGAGAGACTCGACAAACAACGCCTCGTACCCACCGTAAGCCATTTCTCGTGTAGGCTTCGACGATCCAGCCTACACTTCCTGGTGGAGACAACTTACACACACACACACACACAGGTGTCTCTAGGCTATCTTTGGGTTGCCTCGCGTGGCCAGACGTTTGGAGTGCGAGAGCTAGAGGAGCACGTAGCACAAAGCAGACCAAAGCAAGCTAGCTAGAGGGGCAGGAGCATGTAAAGAGAGACTTCTATGGTATGATGGTATGCTCCTGCAGAAAGGAATTCCAAGCGCTTGGAATGGGTAAGCATGGTTTTTAACTCCGCGCCTCTCGCCTCTAGGAGTCTGGCCACGCGAAACTACACATTTTAATTTACTTAATTAAATCAATAAAATTTATGTATTGATTCAAACAATACTTATTTAATTCTTTTAAAAATACTTATATTTGCGGAGGTTTCGATCGATGACCCTTGTCGTGAGAGTCAACACGTTTTTGTAACCTTGATGGCACGTGTCGCTCATAGGGATGTGCACGTGAATTGCCTACAATGCACGTGAGAATGCACGTGCAAGTCGAATATATCCGGGATGTGCCCAACCGCTATACATTAATTAGCTGAGAACCAATCGCGACACGTACGTCTCGCTATCGAGGACGGACAAACATGGAGCAGCACCCTGATTGGAGCATCGACAGTCGGGCGGTTTGTTTGAATGGTGAATATTTCATCGGGTCATCCCTCGACACTTGAGTCTGTCTCCGAGAGGAAATATCATACAATCACGTGCACAAACGTCAATCATCAAAACACCAGATTATATTATTTTGTAAATAGTTGCTGTGGTGTGTACCCATACAGTAGTTACATGGTAAGATCTGGAAGAGAAAATGAAAGATTAATTTCAATGAAGACACTGGTTCATACATCAACCAGTTGTTATCATCACACTGAAACTACAAATACACAAACTTTGATCATGACAGTACTGGAAGGAGCATTTCGGAAATAGGCGCTGGGATGCTGGCTCCGCCTTCGCTCGCTAAAGGGAAATCTATACTAACCAAGTTGGGCATCTGGGCGCTATCTCAGAGCAAACCCGACAAATGTACGCTAAGAACGTTTAAAAACTCAAAAACTGACGGGGCCGTTTCAAGAATTTCGTCCGCCAAGTGAAGCGTTATTTTTGTGAGCCGTCAGATACGACGCAATCACATTCCCGGAAATGGTCTCTGTTCTTTCCGTCGCTCCAAGAACGGTGAAAACTGTCGTGCTACTTTCAGACTGACCTTCTTTTCGTGCGATTTGTGAGATTCTTTGGCGTTAGAGGCAGTGGACGCTGTCGTCGATCGTACTCATCCGCGAACTCCCTGGATCACCTCGCTATTTCGGCTGCGTACTAAAGCTGCGCAGTTCTCCAGAATGCTCCTTTAAGTGATTAGATAATCAGCTGGTAGTTCTCTTGCACAAAACCTCTAATATAGTAAGATCGCCCACACAAACAGTATTAGGTAGTTTCTTGCTGATTGTGATTTTTGGATTGTAACTTTTTCTTAGTGAAGTGTAGTTGACAAGCAATTGGAGCCTTCCGTATGAGTCTATGATGGGCATAAGAAATACTGGTCTGCCTCAGTTGTGTTCGAAGCTTTATGATCAGGTGCAATAATAGTATTATATTGCATCCCTTTATCTCATTTTGACACACACACACACACACACACACACACACACACACACACACACACACACACACACACACACACACACACACACACACTGTAACTCCTTAAACACTTTCACTTTTGCTCCAACTGCAAGTGGTTACGAACCTTCTCCATATCAGTTACAAAAATATTAATCAATCAACCTTATCACATAGCACACTGACTGTTGACCGCTAGAGTCGGATTAAACAACATACGAAAACCAATTGATACAATTGCAACACAAGAACTCAACTAAATGTCAGATCACTTACAAACGTTCTACTATACACATTATTTTCAAAGTTAGATTTCACATCATCATATATTAACAGTCTCAATTCATTACTGCCTACAGCTGTACCATTTTGTTGCCTGCTCTTTCGTCTTCGCTCTCTCGTTTCTCTCCTTTCTGCAAGACATCACAAATCAACTTGTTATTGCAGTCGACTCTACAGCAAACACGACATACACAAGCTTCATGGCACAAGACGGTTAGTAGATACATCACGTGGTCTTTGTTCTGCCGTTTCGTCGGACAACTGCAACAAAATGAAATGCATAATTATACAGACCATCAATTATGGCTCTAGAGTATTTCACAAGTGCTGCAAGACCATGTTGTGCATCTATATATGGAAAAAGTAACTCACATATTGATTAATAATTGATGTGCTATGGCATCTATAAACAGCATGCCTGATAGATGCAATAACCAGTTTCAGTGTAGTTGGCACTACATTCACTGGCAATAATCAATTAGATCACATAAACTGCCTTTGATATCAATCCTATATACAACTATGTACAAAAAGTACTATATAGATATCTAGCTTCTATAAAACGTATAAATATGGTAGATCTTTCAGTCCCTTCATATGAAGGTGGTATACCACATTATAACAGCACACTAATCAGTGGGGATAACGTTTGTATTGTAAAGTGGGTCGGACATCACTCAATGTACTTGGACACAAGTTCCGTTATTAGTAAAGTCAATTTTTAAAAATTGTAAAATAAAGTTAATTTAATTTAATTTACTAATTAATATTTGTAATTATAAGTTGCTAATTATACCACACTAAATTAATTTCTCACCAAATTATGTGAAATATTAAGTATCGCCTGTAGGCAGATCCTCTCTTTTTGTTGGTGGTGTCAGGTGTATCAAAAAATGTATCCATTGAATGATGTGACGACTATGGTAGCAGCATCCAACTGAGCTCAATCTACTGTAGACGGATAAGTTCGTTTGATCGAGCAGGTTTGCGTTACCCTTGTGGCTGGACATGCTGTCTGACTAACTGAATTTGACTAGGACATCGTGTTTTGGTTGGACAAATGTCCTATGTCCGACTGTTACAATCCCCACTGCTATAGTTCGATGCTGTAGTATCTGAGCATGAGATATTAGTAACGAAAATAAAGCGTATCACAGTACTGTATGCATGGAAGCTATGCTATATTATCTATAGAATGGGAATCAGTTGGAGTTAGATGGCTGACTAAATTCACATCAAGAGAAACGATTTTGTCTATTTCCAGTTTACTACCTGTTTCACATTGTGAGATCCTCTTGCTCATACACCGTGCGTGCATGATCATTTGATATGAAATAGTCTATGATCATGTAACTGGAACCTAAAGCAAACTGGACTACTAGTAGTCTCGACCGATAGAGACAGTGTGCTCAAGCTACCGATTACAACATCCCAGTAGTGTAGCCAGATCCAAAGTCAGCTGCTTCATATAGCGGAGATATGGTCCACAGCAACGGTAATACCTCATTAGTCATTGATCACTTTGATGCTCACGTAGTAGACTAGCACACGCTAGCCATGATGAGCCACTCCATTATCAGGGAACGTTACTGTACCTACCTAATACTACTGTACAGGACATTAACTGAACTTCCTGAGTACATGGTACTTTACACAACTTCAAGAGATCAGAGACTGGCAGATGCTCTGATAAAGAAATGGACCACACCCCTTTGCCAACTGCTCCGTTTGTGACTTTTGCGTATGCCTGGCTATGCCTCTGCATCCTGCATTCGACTGTAAAATGATATCATTCTTATTGGATTGTACCAGCCACGTCCATCTTTGAAACTGCTATATTAATTAAAGCGTATCATTCACCGAGTACTCCCTCTGTTATAGCAAGTAATGAAACTTGGTTTACACTTACATCTCATTGTTTTCTTTTGTACAGACAAAACAAAATGAATAGCAACTGTTCACGACTGAAGTTACCTGTCGCCGATTAATGTCAGTTCGTCTTTCTCCTTGTTGTATCGAGATCCCGCCAACAAAATCAATTTCTTTGTTGCTGTCTCATCCAAGCCCAGATCTTTCACATACACCTGACAAGTCACATCGCATTACATTGCAACACTCGTACTCCAATAGTACATACACTGTCTAAACCTTTAGTCTAACTTTCCTCGCTCCTGGATGTCTAACTGTTGATCCTGGATAGATGTAGTTCTGTGTATGTATTCGTAGTATTCGATCTTTGTCGACTCGTTTTGGGAATGGTTTCAACAAGCCTGCACGGCAGCATGTGCCATAGAAATCTACCAACGATATTACAGTAGACAGTATTTCAAATTCAACCTCTCAAAGCTTTGCAATGTTTCTCGATGTGAGAAGGAGTTAGATGAAAAAAGTTTGGAATCTATTCAATGAACGTCACTAAATATATTAACAAAACAGGGTTGGTTCATTCAAATGTGATTTTACTTTGATTAGTTCTGCGTTATTGAAAGCTCGAGGTGGCATCATGCCCGGAATGTTGGCTCGCCCCATACGAAGAGGGAGGTGAACAATTTGATGATCATAGGAGCGAGGTAGAGGCCACACATTTCTCCACTCTTCATTCAGATGACGAATTGTTGCCTGCAATAATACAAATAATAATAGGCACAAATATAATAAAACCTCGAACTTAGAATAAGTGTATATACTAAACTTTCAGGCTACACATTGTCTGAACTCGGTAGTTGCCATTTATTCAGATAAGCCAACATGAGAGGCGCTTAGTAAATGATTAATCAAACAAATTCAAAGATGATTTGTGCCTGATTAAGCATCCAAGCACCTATCCAGGGAGAGATGCTTATTATACCTCTGTCAGCTCATTGGTACAATTTGTTGTCAACCGTTGTAAAAATTTTAAAATGTTAAGATCTCTTGCTTTGTATCTGTCAACAGTTTAAAAATCTTGATCTGTCCTGGTGCCATAAAACCAGTCCTAAAAACCAGTCCTTTTAACCAACTGGTTTATTATAAAAATTAAAATTTAAAAATTAAAATTCAAGACTAATTTTAGAGTTACCAAGAGGTCCAAGTGCAGGCTCCTTGATGGTGATAGAACAAATTGCGCGTGTGCGCACGCGCACACACACACACACACACACACACACACACCAGCCCCTCAACATAAAAATATAAATAAACATTAATTAACAAATTCAATGTGTGCACTAGCTTTGTTGTAGAATGTAATTTCCCAAAACTGCAGCAAAAAAATATCGTTGACTTAGCAGACAGAACAAATAATCGACTACCCATATGTTTCATACATTAATTAAACATGCGTGGACAACATTCAAGTGTCTTCAGTAGACTAGCAAGTGTGACTCACTGCCGCTTTCTGCCGTCCTGGAGACTGCACATAATTAGAGGAATGTTCGCGAGGTCTTCCTCTCGCATTAAAGTTCCGCTCGCTGTCGTTCGTCTCCGAGCTTCTGCTGACTAGCCGCGCGAACGGTAGACGCCAAACTGCAAGCTGGCGACAAGAGCGCGACATGCCGAATTTGTTATTGATATCAGCTCAATCTGTGCCGGTTATCCGGGATAGCAATCAATCCGACCAATCAGCGTTCCGCGTCGTTTGCGTACCGCGTTCCAGAGGTGCAGCAAAACGCAGCTGAAGGTCTGTTTACCTCGAGATTCATGCAACAACGTTAGAAATTTCCCAACTTCAATAGAGCAAGCGACGTTGATGTCATACGGCGGTAGAGCGCGACGCATTACGATTTTTTGTGGTCATTTGGTCGCGTGCTGTTTGTCAGACCGTCGCGATCTTCATCTGCCGCGTTTGTTAGCCGAAACAATTCCGTTCGACGGCGTCTCATTATAGTTTTGGTAGGATGTTGTTTAGAGGCTCGCTGTTGTGGATATGGACAATTTGTAGCTGCTCTAACACCTCAACATCTCTCACACCATTGGATGCTCGTTGTCTGCTTTCATGCGCTTTGCGCCGTGTGTCCTTTTTTTGAGTTCACATGCTGCATGCCGTTTGTCTCTTTCACTCTACTTGTTTCCGTTCACGTGTCGCCTTTTTTTGGTCGTTGTCTCACATTTTGTCGTGTTTCGTTCTTGTTTAGGTTCTTTTCACTCAATATGACAAGCCCACAGACGTCGACGGAGTCTCAAGTTGCTACGTCGTCTCAGCAAGTATGAGGAGCGTTATTCTTTGATTTTTCGAGTTTGTGCGGGGCCCTCATCTCAACTTGTCTGAATTTGTCGTTATTTGTGATACGGGTTTTATTTCATTCAATTGTTGTCTGTATTTCGATTGGCTGCGAATGTGCCTGGTTGAGAGGCGGGATTGACCAATGTCAGAATGCCGAAAACGCAACGCCATTGGTCGGTTGTGCTGGTTTGTTGCCGCATGCGTGGGCGGGGTTCAACTTTTGAAAGAATGTAGTCACGTAGAAGCGCGTCAGAAACGCATTAACTAACGTACTCTGTTTGTGTCACAGACAAAAACTGTGCTGACAAGACCGGTAGCATCACAAATTGTGCAGCCAGGAATCAGTATGAGGACCAATCAATGATTTGCTATTCTTTCATTTATGAGTGGTTGCCATGACAGGGAATTTGGTAGTTGCTCTTCCTGTGTCATCTCAAGGATCACCAATAAGACTAGCCATGACCACGTGCAGTCCCATTCTACCAAAACCAGAAAGCAAAGTGACTACCATTGCTACCCCATTTCTAGTGAGAGGTCCTATTGCCAGTGGCAGCCCTATACAACTTATTACAGCAGCATCGGCCGCTCAGACTACTCCACACACTCACACATGGTCTAGGTGAGTGAAAATGAGTAGTCGTCTGTTGGACTGCTTGATCGTTTTGACTGTGTTAGACTAAATGACAGGAAGAGAAAAGCACAAGCAGATGGTGATGCGGTTGATGGGTGAGAGTTGTGCTGCCTTACATTGTGTTGTGGTGCATTACAGTTTTGTAGAGTATGGAGGTATGGTTTTCTCTGAGTTTGTCGTCAACAGTTTGTGACTGCTTTGTGTGTGGTTTGTTTATATGATTGCCTAGTCCACTGTTGTCATACTGTGTGTCTATAATGTGTTTAGCTTAGTTTACAATATCACTGCTGAGCTTGGCAGTGATATTGTGAAGGTAGTGTTTGTCAGGTGATGGCAGTAGCTCAGTATTTTTGAGACACCAGCAGTTTCCTTCAGTTAGAGTTAACAGTCACCTTTCCACAATATGGACAGAAGACTAATCAATGCTGTAACCTTTCTTACCTGCATTCATAAATTTGTTTAATTAATATGTCTATAATTCCAAAACAGCAGCAGTAGCAGCAGCATAGGGAATCATAAATGGTGGATTAAGCAGAAACAGGTGCTCGTACTTCCACATTCAGATAACACATGGCATGCCAAATATTGTGAACACTGTAGGGCAGTGGCAGCACGTGACATGGTTCTCTTGTGGCACGCCACTAAGCTTAGCAGCAAACTAGGGTTTTGTGTATTTCACAAGGATGTCAATGGATGTATTACGATTGTCGTCTTTCAAGTGCAGACATTAGACTAGAATACACTAATAGCAAAGATTTTAAAAATGAAGTCTACAATCAGACACATACACAAACATGAGAATCTACAGATAACAGTCTTGAGCTTACCAATGGTTGACAAACTTGAGCATTAGTTGACTAACAATTTGTCAATTTTTGAAATATTTAGTATATTTGGCCTTTGAAGTGTTTTATGTAAAGGTAGCATAGAAATGGACATTTACCAGGAAGCCTCTTCCTTTTGTGTATCTGTTTGTTTATTTGTTTGCCTCTTTGCAAATGTAGCTGTTCATGTGCACTACAAGCAGTGAAATTATTTAGGACCTGTGTTCACAAAGACCATGAACTAGAATCATTTTCTCTCTGTCCTCAAATTTAATTACATTTAGACCAACTGAGTTTATGTTGTATAGTAAGATGATTGTATATGAGGTGATGGCATGAATCGTATGATTATATTATCATATCGGTACAATATGTATCGTACAGTAGTGTATGTTACATTGTATATTCATATGGTTGTGTTGTCTGGTGACCTAAACTTTGGCTACTTTTTTCTACAGAGATAGCAGTAAACGGCGGAGAAACTCTGTTGAGAAGGGGAATAAGGGCTTGAGACATTTTTCTATGAAAGTGTGTCAGAAAGTTAAAGAGAAAGGAGTGACTTCATACAATGAGGTACAACGACAAACACACAATTGTCCGTAATTTTAAAGTTTATGTTAAGGCTTCAACAATTATCTGTTAAACTTTATTGAAATACTCTTTAGTAAAATTGTGCCAGGTTTAGTGCTTATGTATGTGATGATAGTGCAGTGATAGTACAGTAGACTAAGTACATAGTACCTTTAGAAAACACAGTGAGAACTAACTGAAGACTCAGAAGAAGAACTGTAGACAGCAATGTCATGCAAACTTCTAAATACCTGAGATGCTTTGGTCTCTCACATTGAAAAGCTTGCAAGCATCTCTTTCTTTGTTGGAAATGTATGTTCTCATGCGGCATTTATGAAAGAGCAACTGGAAACACTCCCATGTATTGGTTGAATTACTTTATGAGATGAAATATTGATAGGCATTTAGTTTGTTGAATTGGCAGTCTATGACTTGCTGCTAATATGTAATCTGCCAACATTATGTCGGACGAAGACAATATGATGCTATCAACTTTGTGTGGTGGGTATCATGGTGATGTACAGGTACCTCAAGAAACAAGTGGAGACCAGACAAAAAGTCAGACTTGACCTACATTTGTACGTATCTACCAGCAGGGAAGTAAGTGACATTGAAGATGTGGGGCAGAGGGAAGCTGACGGAAGCTGAAGAATAGGTCAAGTATATTTAGCTAGGTCTGTTTTGGGAGACAGAGAAAGCAAAGATAAAAAAAGTTATGCTGCTAAAAACTGGCTTGTGCGTACGTCTCATCACTTACAATTTATGAATAATAATAAGATGTCAGAAACAATGGCTAGAAGACAATAAAAAGTAAATATCAATAGTTCAGGTATAAAAATGCCAGATAAAGTGTGCCAGTATACGTTTTTCAGGATACAAAAGGTCATCTTGAATGGTAATAATAAAATGTTTAACTGGACATTTGAAGACACAAGTGGATGAATGGCATGTGTGTGTGTGTGTGTGTGGTGTGTAGGTGGCTGATGAACTGGTAAAGGAGTTTGCTGATCCGAATCGATCATCTGGTGATCAGTCGTTTGATCAAAAGAACATCAGACGGAGAGTATATGATGCTCTTAATGTTTTGATGGCAATGAATATCATATCTAAAGAGAAGAAGGAGATTAAGTGGATTGGGCTGCCGACAAACTCAGCACAAGAATGCCTTGACCTTGAGGTGAGCATTATGGTGATTGAATTTAAGGTGCATGTAGTCATATCAGAAAGTGAGTGACTTAGACGAAGAGATCAACAGAATTAACAGACCACACACACACACACACACACACACACACACACACACACACACACACACACACACAGACATAGACAAACACACACGCACACACACACAGACATGAACATGCAAATGACAATGGATAAGGAGCTACCGTTTGTTACGGTTACGCCCCCCAGCCAGTTGGCTGGGTTCCTGTGCACTACACAGGAGCTATGGGCCGTGCTAAGCAATCTCCTGTAGCCTGGCTAGGTACTCGCAGGAGCATCGACTGTGATGCCAACTGTGGTGTGGGCACCCGAAGTCCCACCTGGACCCCAGTGGCTGATGGACTTTGTTGCAGTCGGGACCTTTGCTACCCCAGTCAAAGACCAGGTACTCATTTATACTCCTGAGTCGAGAGAGGCAATTGTGTGAGTTTCTTGTCCAAGGAAATTGACAGACAGACACACGTGGACACGGACACACAGACAGACACACATGGACACGACACACACACTCACAGACATGCACAGCAAAACAAAACATTGTTTGAAAGGGGCATGTCCACTTGGGCTGGTCGTTGATTAACCCAAACATCATATCCTTGTCAGCATGGTATGACATTAGATTTCATTTGCAAACAGGCGCACAAGAGCAGGTGCAGTGTATTTCGTCTCAGGGCTTAAAAATAGGTTGTCAAGTCGTCATTTGATGAGGTAAATCTGACAACTGATGACTAGCATTGTAGTCTAGGTTGTCAAATGACTAGTTTGTAATGGCGTTCTCAGTATGCAGGCGGATAGCTGTACTGTACTGAAACATGTGCCGCTTTGCGGTTGACACTCGCATTTGGACATTTGTCGTATAATGACGTACGCGTAGTAAATTATTACGCCAGCAGGTTAATTAAGTTGACAAACTGCTCATACCCCGGATAATGAAACGGGGTGTGTGAGAACCATCTCAGGATCCGACAGAGTAAAGGCATAAAGTTTATGACGAGAGGAAGTGGAGACTGGTAAATCCTGTAGGTCGAAATAGGGTAGATATGATTTTAGTAGCAAGAAATGGACAACTTCCGCAATGTGATATGTGGAAGTCTGGTTGAAACTCCGCCTTGTTTTGACAAGAGAGGTGGTATGCGTTTAATCACTAATTCAATTAACTATCATCATTGTCTTTCCTGCCTTCGCGAAGATGTTTAGCTCTAGTGTAACACGTCGTGGTATCCATTGGATCAGTGGTAGTGTGTTGAATACTCTTGGTTGCATGCCATTGTGAAGTATGGAATACTGCACTGTATGCTTGCACTAGACTCATACCCTCTCCTCTCGCGAGCTTCAAAATGGCGGTATACCACTGAACACCATGAATTGATATCAACATGAAGTTGTCGACTAACAAAATTTCTGGAAACTCGTCAAATGACGACAACTAGTTGGGCCGGTTTTTTGAGCCCTGCGTCTACTCTAACCAATTTCTCAGGAAATCCTGAATATAGTTTTGACAGGAAGGTTAGACATATCATTGTAGAGCTCATGGTCTTGCAGTTTTTCCTCCATGCATTGCAGATTTAATAGGTTCTGCCCTAGTCATTCAATTAGATTAAAGTACCATGTTAATTAGCCAATAGACTGCCGAGAGCAGTAAGACTTCTTGCTGACCAATCTGCATAGGCTGTAGCATAGACGGAGTAGAAGTGCTAGTGCAACAAACTGTTAGCAATAATAAGATTTACAGAGCCAGGTTATTCTGTCTTATAAGCGCTGGCATTTGAAGATATTGTTAATCTGACTGGAAGAAACAGATCATATTAGGCTCAAACCCTTTTGTCCCAATTCTAGCTTGCATTTTCGCTTGCTTGTGCTCTCTCAGCCAGCAACGAACAGTGCCAGCCGGCAATTTGCCGGCTTGGCTGGCTCTGGCGAGATCCCTGCATATGGACAGACAGACAAAGACAGGCAGACAGACAGGCACACGAATGGACAAACAGACAGACACATAGTCAGACAGACAGACAATGGATCGTGACAAGTAAATTACGTTTGGATGGACAGACACCGGGAGTGTGATCGACAGATGTGCTACAGTATCAGTACTATATGAGTTAATGTTAAGGATGTCATTGCGTTTGATATTGTGTTGTGTTGTAGACAAAGAAGAAAGCCAGCGAAGACAGAATAAGACAGAAGAAACTGCAGCTTCGGGAACTTATTCAGCAGGTGATGACATGCCATATGAAGTCATACCATTTTGTTTTGTACAGCTTAACAGTCACCCTGTGGTATTGTTTACTGTATGTCAGCTCACTGCTGACTCACTCACTAGTTTGTTGTATCATTTCCAATTACCCAAGCTGGTTGTGTTAACGCTTGCAGCATATAGTGTAAAATGGAAGACACATATCCAAATTTGTAGTACTGTACGTAGAGACTTTGCTTGCAAACAATAGAGCGCAGTTGATCAGCAGCTTAAGAGGTTGATGGTAAATGTGTAGACTAGTTGTTATTGACAATTGCTACACTACACGTGGACTCACTGATTTGTTCGACTGTTCTATTGTATGTCATACTGTCGGGTAATGGTTCTGTGTTGTCGATTTGTAGCAAATTGCGTTCTTAAATTTGGTGAAGCGGAATCGGGAAAAAGAGTGTAGTGATGAGATACCACCTCACAACACGGCTATACAGCTTCCTTTTATCATAGTCAACACCAGCAAAAAGACTGTTATTGACTGCAGGATATCAAATGACAAGTAAGCTGTCACATTCAACAGACAGTAGATATTGTCTGCCGGGGTTTCCCAGGATTGTGGAAAAGAGTGGGGGAGGTGGATATGTGTCTAAGGCTACACCCGTGGGTTGCTCATTTCCGTTTGGTGTACAAACCATACTGTGCAGAGCACTAGCTTGCGTAATTACAGGTATGAGCCATAAGAAATGGGACTCTGTGAAGGTCTTGTAGCTTAAGCGAGTAGCATACTCAAAACATGTAAGGGTTAACTGACTTTTGGTCTGGCTGTGTGGATGGATGAGTGTACTTGTGACTATGTCTGTCATGGTCAAGAATGTGCCATGCCGTCAATGTAATCCAATCATCGAGCATTATTTGTGATTTGAGTTTTACTAGAACAGTTGCACAACAGAACTTACCTGTCTGCAACTGCTAACTCGAAATCAATCGCTTTCTTGGTTCACAACATTTAAATGGAATCTAACATTGCGTGACCATGAGTGATATGTATGTCGTGTATGTGATAACTCTCGTTACTGTACTTTGACGACTACAGACTATTTACAAACTTTGCAGTCACATGAAACAATGTGTATGATTTTAGATAGATTTTACAAGTAGCGTGCATAAAGGAAATTGGTGTCTAAATTCATATTTCACAACAATTCTATCGATCGTGGTTTTCAGATAGCTCATAGCTGTGGAAGCGAGGGTGTAAACACAGCTTCAATTACTAGTTTAATGAAATTGCAGACACTATTGCATACACAAATCTTTTTTGACAAACTCTCACAAAGATGGTAATCCTAAGGTTTTGAGTGTATCCTCCTTTCTTGCTAGCAATTATGGTTCAAGCCCTCCCTGCCTTTGTGTGATTCATGTGTGAGCGGCTTGCGAGGTTAATACATCTCCACATGCTTACACAATTCATTCTTAGCTAGTTATAGTATGCCACTGTGCCAGTCGCCTTGTTTGCAGTGGATAAGGTCCTCAACACCGACAGAGGCAGTATTCATCGCCTACAATTTTCACCGGTTTTGAATTTACAGGACCATCTAGCAGGTATATGAGACAACCACCTGATCACTTTGTAATGGTTAGCGTTCAGGTATCTCAAGCAGTCTTGACAAAACTCTTCATATTGAAGTGACAGAAGTTTCTCACGGTCTCACTCACACACGATGTTGTGTTGAATGCAAGGAAATTGGTTGGCTTTGATTGGTTGAATGCACAAAGTAATTGAGATGTAAGGCTGCATGCATTGTGCACCTTGCTGTGCGTTTGGAATTCGGAACAGTACCATGCATTTAGGATCATGCATAGCTCTAACCAATTTCTGACATTTTATTAGAAAGTGTTCAAAGAGCACATTTGTTTGGGACCTTTCTAGAAACATAGAGTGGAAAGGCCCTCTACCGTGTTCTATTTGGTACTGTACCTTTCTTTTTCTGGATAAAATGATCAGTTTCCCATACCCTTTCCATAAACGGATAGACTGGAAAGGTATCTATGCTTTTCGATTGCTAAGTTTTCTGTTTCTGAAAAAGGATAGAGCAGATAGGCTTTCGGACCTATTCTACCATCAGTATGGATAGAAAGGATAGAAAAAGCACCTAGACGTGTAAGACTTGTGTTTAATGTTCCAAATCAACCAGACCAGTATTTGCTATTATTCTGGATTGTCTGTGCAAACGAGAATGTCAGCTGATTTCTCACGTTTGGCAGAAAACTCCCGAAGAGTTAGTAGACATTCTAACAGGTGGAAAAGTAGACGAAATGGCTATCTCACAAAGACCACGTACACCTGGAATGATTCGGCACTGATTCTAACCATTCACATCGCTCTGTTACCGCTTTGTCTATCTCCTTTCAGAAAAGTTCTGTTCGACTGGCAAACGTGCCCTGTCTCTTTCCACCCTATCCAACCTAGCCTTTCCAGAAAAAAAGATAGTCCAATGAGTACACCCAAAGTTTATACTAGGATAGATGTGTGATTAAGAGGACAGAGTTAACATGATGGCCAAGAAGAAAATATGAGAAATGCTAATGTATTGGTGGGGAGAACTCAGTCTGTTTATGTATTGTTGGACCAAATGGCTATGTTAATATTACTGTTAATGAATAAGCTATAATTGTATAATTATTTGCTGTTTGGCTGAATTTGTAGGTCCGAATATTTGTTTGACTTTAATAACACATTTGAGATTCATGATGACATTGAAGTTTTGAAGCGAATGGGAATGGCATTTGGCATGGAGAATGGACACTGCACACCTCAGCAACTGAAGGAAGCACAGGACATGCTACCAAAGGCAATGCAACAACATTTGTTAGGTAACGATACATGTGTGTGTGTGTGTGTGTGTGTGTGTGTGTGTGTGTGTGTGTGTGTGTTGTGTTTTGACTGTTGAGTATGTAAACTCACCATTTCCGTATGTATAGAAATGGTTGAACCTCAAGACCAGCCATGTCCACCGTTGCTTACACAGTCAGTATCGTCTTCTTGTTTGTTGATTTTTGTCTTCACTACATCTTTTGTGTAGATCACCAGTACGTCCTACTGCAGCTGCATCTATTCCTGCTTCTCCTTTAGCTCAACCATTTGATAGCCCTCACATTGTTCGACCAGCTCCAGTCTCACCGCATTCGTCACCAGTTCTTCTTCATCGTAATAATGCTGCTGTCACAGCAATTGTCGTGTCAGCAGTTGGTGGGCATTCCTATGCCAAGCCTCATCAACAAAATGCTGCAATTACTGTCACTAGAAATTTCATGAAAGGCCATCAGTTGTTGAATAGCGGGACAGCAATTGTAAAGTCTGAAAGTAATGGATTGGAGAATTGCAGTGCGTAAATGGTATTTAGGGTGTATCATGCTTATCATTTATACATTAATAGCATGGCATGGATTGAGGCAAACGTGTTCGCTCTTAAAGTCTTAAGAAGTACTGTATGCTCAATGTGTATATAATACTAGTACAGTACTAGCTAGTCTATTGTGATTTCAATGTGTTGTTTGGCAGTAGCCTTTCTTGTACTTAAATGTGCATGGACTGTCTTCATAAGCATTTGACAACACAATGTGTTTGGGTAGTCTTCAAATAGTCAGACCCTTTCTCGCTGGAAGTATAATGGCGGAAAGGGTCTGGCAATGTGAGACTAGTGTTTGAGAGGAAACGTAATCTCAGTCAGGATTCCGCCTAATCCTGATGACTTTCCACACTTAGGCGTTACATCTACACTCTCCCAAGTACTAGTGTACTGTGTGCTGCTTGAAAAGAAGTACGCTAGTTAGCAGAATCTGGAAATGTGGGATACTGCTATACATTTTTTATGGGTACACCAGTGGTGTTGGAAATTGTAGACAAGCTGAATGGGGAGACAATTGATAATTTGATACCAGAGTCAAGTGTGAGCCAATGAGGGCTAGCTTTTTGTTGTCAAACTGTCTTGTATTTCAGATGATTTAGTAAGGTTATAGTAGCATGTCCTAATTGGATGGCTATAGTTCTATGTATGGAAGCCTTTGAGAGTTCGTACAGCAACTGATTTGCATACTATTTTTTTCGCCATTCACAATTCTGTCTTTATTGTCTGATTCAAATATGACATTTTTGTTTCAAGTGTTGTGTGAGCTGCATTAGGGGTGTTTAGCTCAATGTGGCGTGAGAGTCCAAGGCAGCAAATGTTAGCATTGTCATTGACACTACAGTCCTAGATATACGTGCCTCGTCCCAACTCACGTGAGCCTGGCATTGTCCAGGCTCCCGTATAACATTTTCAGCCTCCACATACTCGCGCCTGGAACGGGCACTGGACAAGACTAGCGCGAGAGGGTCTGTGGACGAGGCTATGTACACATATGTTTACACAGATAAATAGATTGGGTGATTGATTGAGGGATCGGACCCTCTGCAAATCTAAAGATATTGACCTTTCTACAAGTTGCAATAAGTGGTTGAAGACTCTTGCATTGCTAGTACAGTATAAGAATAGTCAAAACATATTGATTAAACAATTTTTTCTTAGTATTGCATATGTATTTCTGTACATCTGTTTGAGTATCTTCTGTCCTGTACTGGAGCCGTAGACTAGTGTACTAAGGGAAATCAAATGTCGTCATGATATTAAGACTCATTATTGATATTCTGCATATTTTTATATGTATACCCATTCAGGGAGCTCATAGATCATAGCACCTTAGTGTTGCTTTCTGAATGTTAAATTAGATGGTATGTTGCGTTACTATCATGAATAACAGTCACATATACACTGTAAATGACCTAAAGAATCCTACCTGAAATGATGGGTGTTATCGATCTGTAACCCGTGGACACTCAATTTTATATCTTGAAAAATTAACATTCCGGAATTTGGCAAGTTTGTCCACCATATAAAATACATGAACAAATAACGCGACTCGTGAGCAGCATCCTTTATGGAAAAAGTACAACTTTAATCGATTCTGAGCTGTCGTTGACCATATCGATGCCCTTCTGAAACTCTTCAAGTGGAAATTTATGGGTAACGATTTTCTAGCACAACACATGATGCACAACACATGATGCACAATACTATGATCTATAATGGAAGGCCAATATATCTTACATTCATGGGAAGTTCTCCTTTGCTGATCATTGAGATGGCCTTTGGATAACAATGAGGACCTTTATTGGATGTCACAACAACATAATGTCATACCACAAATGTGGAATAAAGTTACTTACTGAGGTGTCCACCTCGAATAGTAAGCTCTACATAAAACTACGATCAGCGACATACATAACTAAAATACTGATTTTGACTACTGTACCTTTCATATCTGAGATGATTGTCCAGTCCACTGTTGTGTCCTTACCGAAAAGACTGTATTCAACGAATGTGCCAAGTTTTGCAATCATGTGGAGACTACCTCACATTATGTTAACTTAACAATATCAGAGTGATAAAAATGTGTCGTTGCTCACCCTTGTACTACAGAGGCAGGGTGCCCAGTGGCTTCGATGTAAACATCACATCCATAACCATCAGTCATCTTTCTTACCTCATCAGTGACGTCACATTTGTTAGGATTCAATACAACATCAGCACCGCATTCTTTGGCTACATCCAGCTGGACAACTGAGTGTAATAAAAAGTGATGTAAGCATATTTCGTATTATCTGACCTTCCAGTCGAGGAGGTCTAATGCAACAAGCTTTGCAGGGTTTTTCTGTTTTGCAGCTGCAATCATTCCCAGTCCCAGTGAGCCGCAACCAGCAACGACGACAGTGTGATGAAATTGAATGTTTCCTAATTCTACGGCATGGATTGCACACGACAGTGGCTCGATGAAAGCAGCTTGCCAAGCGGGAATAGACTTGGGGACTTTGTGATTAATACTTCCTGATGGATACTTCATGTAAGTGGCCATTGCACCTGATTGAATCGACACAACATGTGACAACAATCAACACACACACACACACACACACACACACACACACACACACACACACACACACACACACACACACACTTTTAATGTTACCTGGTGATCTCTGGTGAAATCCATAGATATCATGTGGGGCACCTGTACATGTGTGAGACAGATTAGTGTAACGATTGCTGTATGTGCATACATGCACGTTCACTGGTTATTTTATTGACATACACATGTGATATCCTCCTCTGAAACAGAATCGGCATTCCCAACAAGGAACAATCTGTTCAGAAATAGCATGATCTCCAATCTCCAAACCATACTTCTTACCAGACCCTACCATACAGGTTATCACTACATAGAAGTTACTGGCACCAGACTTGAGTAAATGTACAACAAAAAATTGGCAATAATTGCAGTTATTTTATTTTGTTATCTGTAAGTCTTGTTGACACCATGCAAATAAGACGATACCACAAAGATATGAAAGTTGTATGGTGATTTAATTAATTAATTAACTTAATTCATCCGCAGTTGGGTGCACCTTCTCCAAGGTCCACTACTACTCCAATAAATTCATGTCCTGGAGTAATTGGTGGCTGCACGTACGCAGGACGTTTAGCGTCTCCTGCAAGAAGAGAGGTCAGGTCTGGTGTCACGTGACGTTGCAAGTGTCTTCACCCCAGAAGTGTGGAGCTCCAGCGAAACATTTTGCATCGCCAGCGCAGATGCCTACGGCCAAGACCTTGACGAGAACTTCTCCTGGACCAGCCTGTGGAACTTTTACTTCCTCTATTCTGTAGTCACCTGTAATATGTAATCTATATTAATTAATTAATTCTGTAGCAGACCAGAAGGTTAGCTGGATATCCAAATAGAGTTAGAAATAGTAGCTGGAATGTGAGCGTTGCAGTCTATGTGCTTACCTGGACCGTAACACACGACCGATCTCATTCGTTGAGGGATGGCTGCAGTTGCCATGCTAATGGTACTGATTAAAGCGACACTGTCAAGATTTTATCCTCGGATACCTAGCGTCTAAACGCCCCCGCACACTTGAATTTAGGTAGAAATTTTCAAGTTCTCCAAAACGAGGAATCGTTGGCAAGTGCGATTTTACCTGTAGTTATATTGCGTTATCTGCCACGTTTTGGCAATAGATCAACTTTTGTCGTGCTTTGAGTGCCTGACAGCCGATATCGTCGTACTTGACTAGGTCATTGCGCATGGATTTGATACGTCGTATAAGTTTTGTAAATATAGAGCAAGTATAGCGTTTGTTTTCGACTTCGAACGGTTACTTTCTACGGCGAAATCGGGCCCTTTGCAAGCCGCACGTGATGGACAAGATTCTCGGAAGTTGTCACCGATATGACTTCGGTATCTCAGAAGAGAAGCCATGGAGGCGCACGTCAAGGGGCAGGACGTCGCCGCAAGTGCACAACAAGTGTTATGAAGACTATTAAACTTTCGCAAGATATCTATAGTAGATGCGAAAAGTCCCATTGTCTGCGTACCGGAATAACCACTGCTCCTTCGTCAGCAGACGTGTCTGATGCACTAATACGCGTTCTATCGTCACGAAACGCCATTACGCTGTCCTAGGAGTCCCGATGTAGGTTTGCGCGCGAAGTGTGACACGCCTAGAGCGCACAAGCATGCGCACTTGTGCGCTCAAATCTTGACAGTGTCGCTTTAATTAATTAATTGAGCATGGCTTTGGTGCACTGCTCATGCGTCGCGCCGTAACTCATGTTCAGAATATCTGTGCTCTAGATAATAGTAATAACTGTTTAGGATGGTCTATTATATCTAATTCTTTGCACCGCGGCAGGCGCACATGCAGTTTTTTCTCGGGCTACACAGACCTCTAGTAGATTGCTCTAACTCTAGACAAGAAAAAAGCAGTAAAATTAATCTCTAGCTAACCATTCAAACTAAATAATGACACACACATGCGCGCGCGCGCACACACACACACACCACAATTTGACATACGGGACGTTGCACCCGCTGCCAAATCATTTTAGCTGACGTGCAGCATGGAAATATGAAGGCACCAGCTTACAGTTGTCCTCTTTTGTAAGATAATTATTATGTTAGAGTTGTAATTAACGCTATTGAAATTTATCTGCAGATCGGAAGTGCCGGGGCTCTAATCCAGAATTTTGAGAAGAGTGAACTACTAACTAACTCCTAGTGTACACTTACTGAGTGTTCGGACCAACATGTACAGGTAACTCCTGTTGTTTTCTGGGTAGACTACTTCCTTTCATATTTTTCTTTGTTATTAACTAATTAATAATTATATCAAGCATCATATGTGCTCTTTTAGTACATCTCAACTTTTTGATGAGAATTAAAAGATATTTGACTTTTCTTTAATATGTGTGTTCAAACAAGTAGTATACATGGTAATCATCATGCATGGTGCATATGGATGCATGATCCAAACCAGGTGCTACTCTTGATTTCAAGCAAATTTAAAGTAACTGGAGTTACTACTAAGACTCTATAAAGTTGAATCCTCACCTATCTAGACAGGGATCAACATTCAACCACAGACTAGGCTTGTGAAGTTTCAATAATTAATTAAATTTGCTTGCCCATTTGATCTAGGACGATAATGAACCATGTATGAGTTGCAAAGTTCAATGAAGTTCAGCATCATAGTTTACTGCATTCCTACATACATGCTACAAACAACACACAGACACCACTATCAATAGATATGCTAGTCCAATGGTAAGAATAACATCAATAATCATTCAGATGCATAATTCACACAATAAAGTTCTCTACTACACTATTAACTCCCAATGATGCTATAGTGCTCCAGCACAGCAATATCTTTCTTTGATCAATACTTCCAGTGAGTTTTACCTGTATCATCTCCAGAGCCTGGATGCATAACTACAACTGAATTTTGCTTCCTATAACAAGGCAACATCATTACATCAAACAGAATGTGCCCCGCTGCAAGTAAACTTACGATTGTTTTGTACTGCCAGGAAGTACCACAATCTCTGTTGCTCCAGCATCATTTGTGTATGATATCTGTCCTTCATTCTGTGTACCAAATTTTGGATTTAAGAGAGATGGCGTAGGTGAGACAACTACTTGACGAGTATGTTCAAGTGAGGTTCGAGTAGGATTTCGAAGAGAGCTTGTCGATGTTTTGTTGGAATAAGTTGGACTTACACTACGAGAGTGTTGAGATTCAGGCAATAAGCCTGTAGTGCTACCAACAGGTGTTAGACCTCGATCACGATCAGTAATGGAATCAACCGGTGTTGCCCAACGAGGTTCTTCAAGGCTACTATAATAGGAATTCATATGATATGTTTTAATCCTCAAATTTGGAATGTTAAATGTCATATACCTTGGTTTAGTTTTAGTTATGAGTTCTTCATTCCTATCGTAAAATGTCACCATTTCCAAATGTTGATTATACGGTTCTACATATAGGTTTTCTCTCTCGTCAGCCTACAATACAATTCTTCTTCAACTAGCTTCAGCAAAGATATTATACAATTCGCACTAGTGATTGCACTATACTCTATACATATTAAATCATTATAGTTATTATTATTATATTGTGCAGTCTAGTGTCATGTAAGTGCTCACCAACCTGGTGAAAGCCTATAATTTACATATTTTCATGTATTCGTATTGCCACAAGTAAATAGCTTATCAGATGTCAGGTTACTTACCTGTGCAACAGCTACAAGTTGACGCCTCTTTGGAGCCTGTGCCCATCGATCAGCAGTGCCTATCCTCATTGTAGCACTTCGGAAAACCTTCAGCCATAACAGCAGAAGTAACAGTAGAAATAGAACGGCACCTGTCGCCGCAACTGCAATAATCCACCATGCCAAGCCACTAGATTTATCATCGTTATCATCATCATCATCACTGTCACTTTTCACTTGAAAGGAAGTCCTTATAGCAGTCAATTGTTCTGATTCATAAGTCATCTGTCAAACATGAAAATAAGCACAGCACTTGCTTCTTCATTTGTTAACTTACTGTAAACAAGCCTGTTTCTACAAGACTTTGCAAGTAGTCCACAGTAGCAGCAAGACTTGGTGTACCAGGTGGATCTGATTTGGCTCTTTCCAAGATTGTCATAACACAAACGATGCTCCCAGCAAATACATCCATGTCCGCTATTCGTGAAATATCAATGTTTAAAGTCTCTCCAAGTCTATTCTTCAGTTCTTGTAAGAAACCGTCTTTGCCATTAGCACCTGACAACACAATATTCTCATAGTTGCCCTGAATTGCAAACTGCACTTTCTTGTGTTCTGTTGTTGCAGCAGTGGGGGAAACAACAGAGAAAGGGTTAGCAGTACGGACAGAATAATTGGCCGGTGAGATAAAAAATTGGAGAAAGAGGTTGTCTGCAGCTTGATTCACACGGAGATGAGTGAAGTGTGCATATCCACCATGTCTAAAATGTACTGTTGTTTCACCTTCCAATATGGTCCTGCAACAACAGTGATGCTTGTTTATCATTTGCAGTACATTTAGAAACCACCCACACTATTCGCACCTGTTGTCTTGCAAACCGTCATAGATCAAAGATACTGTGCATTGCCACGTTTGAGTCAACCCCAAATTCTCCACTGGCTTCCTGTTCGCATCTTCTACCACAACTGAGACAAATACAAGATGGCCACTCTATACAACAATATCAGCGTTAACATACAGATCCCATTTAAATGATGCCTTTAGGATTTAAATGACAACAGGCTCACCACTGGAAGTGGTTGTCTGGACACTGTAGCCCTGGCAGGTATCTGGAAGACCACATCAGTGTCATTATTCTCTATTGAGCTGTCAATTACAAGCGGAGGAGATGTGGGAGCATCTATAGCAGTGTAGATTTTTTCTCCTGTGCTAGATGTTAAGTTCTCAAAGCCTGGAGGAACGACAGGCTCAACTGGCTTGGGTGGAGGAGGCACAGCAGCTACTGACATTCCGGTAACAGATGCATTGTCAAGTTTCAATTGCCCAGTTTGTACCTACCACATCAAATGTGCACATGGACTCGATTCAGTTACATGACATTCACAATGAGTATACCTGTTCCACCAGCATGTTTGCAAGTCCATTCAAGTAATTTGTTTTTTCAACGGCTTCAGCATAAGCTTTTTGGTTGTCCGAAAACTGCTGTGAATCTGCTAGATATTGATTTGCTAACTCCTCATTGTTAGGAACGTCGTCACCCTGCAATTAAAACATTTAATAACAAAATCAATGTATCTGGTCCACTCTTTAGTTGCTGCTAGACATACATCAGCAGTGATATTTAAAGCTGCAGCAGGAGGTGGAGCATCAGTAACAAGAGTTTCATTTTCCTACACACAAGAAACACAGTCAAAACACGTCAAAACACAGGGACACAGTTACAGCAACTAGTAACGATGGCAACGCCAGACTCATCTTTGAGGGGCCTGTTCAACAATCGAGAGAAATGGTCTGCACTACTTTCAACTTTAAGCTGTATGACAGCGTTCATGAAACTTCTAACCTAATCAAGGCTTGAAACTTCAAAACTTACCTAAGTACAGGATATCCTTGAGTTTAACGAAACACACCCATGAAGTTTGGGAACTAGGACCCCAGCCCCCTGTGAAGTTGCCACTGCTTCTAATAGTTGAAACATCATGCACAACTATATCTTTATACTAAGGCAGGTGTCCTCACCGTTCCATCATCATTAACAGGCAACGGTGACACTCCACCTTCCTCTTCAACTTGCTCCTCAACACTCTGTGTCTCTGGTTGACTGATATTCTTAGCTGGTGGATCACCTATCTCTATCACAAGTGCAAGAGACTGAGTTGGTGCTTCAGTTGCAGCTAGTAAACCACGCTTGCGTTTTCCAGCAGTAGACTGTGTGTCTTCAGCAATTACATCTACTATTGTAATCAAGCTCTCCGGAATTCTTAGGACAAATGCCAGATTGCGAACAATTGATACAGGATCAAAGAAATCGTCAATGCCCACAGCCAGATCAAACGAAACTTGTACAACAGGCGGTGTGGTCACTTCTATGGGCTTGCTACCTTTGACAACCTATGAAAGCAAGATTAACACCACATGAAAAGCATTCATGCACTTTTGAGATAAGCACATGCAGATTCTACGATATGCAATCTTAGAATGCATAACAGATAATGTTTGTTGTTCAACCTGGGACACCCACATATGTGTATCTTACCAAATGAAGTATTTGTGATCGTCTACTGAAGTAATTGGCACCACTATGGCTACTGCTCAATTCAGGAATATACTGATCACCACTCTGTTTCTTCACTCCACCGCCCTTTTGAAGCTCAGAATTTGATGGTTCTAAGTATACTCCATCCTGACACCAAAACAATAGATTATCGAACATCCAACTACAACAATGTTGTTATCCCACCTTGTACACATCTTTTCTCTGAGGATTTTTGTACCAAATAGAAATTCGAACTCCTTCACCAGGAGTATCACTTGGTCCACCATATGTGTTTAGCAAATGAAAGCGCAAATGGCCAGGATTAGAACCTGTGAACCACAGCTGATAGTCAGTTCCCACAGCAACAATGCTGAAAAAAGTTGATAAACGTTTCAAACAAGTATAGTAAGTGCACCAACCTGAAAAACAATACCAAATGTAAACAAACAAGAACTCATATATGTATCTTTAACGATATATACCATGGTCCATAGGTCCATTCATGAGATCTGTATACTTGCCAGATCCTGTATCACCTCCATGTAAAGCAATAGGTGATACTCGACGAACCTCTGAATCGGCATCCATGCTTTCGATGATCAACATCTGGTGATTAAGACCAGAGCATTTGTAAGCATTCCAACTGGACATCCACTCACAGCCAGGACTGTTTCCATCAAATGTTCTATCAAGTCAATTATATCAGCTGTCACAAAAGTCTGACTCAAAATTAGTATTGATATCAACTATTACCCATCACTTCCTCTTGCAATTCCACGATGTTCAACAATATCCTCAGCTTTCAACCTAGTAGTTGGATCATCAACAGAGTACCTCATTGCCTCAGGAAGGCGTGTTATGTCAAATCGAATCTCTGCTTGTGGGATGATAGAACCACGTGTTCCAGATGTTCCCACCAGCCGACCATCAATATCATTGATCAAAGAATGCTTTGGACCATCACAATCCATATCAACACAATCCTGGACAAAAAGCAAACTAGATCTATGCTTTTTGTCTTATTCACATAGCAACGACTTAACCTCTTGTACTATCCATGCTGGATTGGGTGGCCACAGATGGGCTACATTTGATGGTTCAACTTCAATGAGTCCACTGTCTCTAAAGTAATTTGGATGCATAGCATCTGGAGACAACTGGTTGTTGCCAATAACATAGCTGCTGTGTGTACATCGCTCATAGGTCTTAAAACGAGCAAATGTTACAGAAGACACATTCACTTGACCAGCAACAGCTGGATAGCTCTTCACTATAAGTCAAACATTGTAGCATAAATACAATAAAAACAAAGACTAATGCATATAATCACCTCTGTGCCAAGGGCCAGTTCCATCCATTTTGCTTTGTCTCTTGGCGAAACTTGCCATCATTATCCCAAGCTTAGGTGCCATAGCAGTAGCGCAAATACTAGGGCAATGACTCGGAGTTGATGAGAAACATGGTTCCATTTTAGTGGAGCCAACAACTAAAGAGTCTTCCACCTTTATCCATTTGTAACTGACCAGATGCTTTACTGGATCAGGACCAAAGAGGTTCAAGCACAACCCTGTGTGGCCAACAGCAACTGCAACTTGACGAACTGCCAAACTACTGGCAATTGATGAGAAAATTCCGTATTCCCACTGCCTAGCGGCCATAAATCCACCTACAGCAGAACATGATTGTCTTAAACCCATCACCACGAGCCCCATCATTCCAGACACAGCTGAGTTGCCCCAAAACTTAGCCTACAACAGCACACGATCAGATATAGAATTAAAATACAAAAGTGTTCTCACAGTATTGCTGTCTGGTGCTACATCATTGATACAGCTCTCTCCTGGGTAATAGAATCCTACTCGTTCAGAGCCTGCAGCAACATTGTCTTTTACAATATGATTGGAACCACTAATTTCAAAAGTAGCTGGAAAGTCCACAGCATGATTGTCTCCTGGTCGTGCAACTTGAATGCTTCTTGTCAGTACACCGAGATTACGCTCCACAATGCCACCAATAGAAATAAGCCTGAACATGGAGTCAACCGAGCGGTAGACAACATTGTCAGACAATTCGATGCCATTGCTAGCCAAAAGTCCAAATGCAGTATTGAATCCAGTGTGCACTGAACTTCGTCTGACAAATGATCCTGCTGCCTCATAACCACCGCTTTTAAATGCCACAACATATCGAGGATCCCTTGTACTGAAAAATCCACCTTGGCCACAATGTTTGAATTGAACACTATCTATAAACGCTTTCCCCACATATGTTGATCGGCCACGACGTACATAGCCCACCAACACTCGACAGCCAAACTCATGTACTGATATTGAGTCATAGATGTCCTCAGTTCCAATAATCTTTACATTATGTGAAAGAATTCCAACTGCTGGAGAAACTCGCACTCCTCCTTCTGCATGCCACCACCTAGATTGTTCATTGCCTGTGCCCATTTCATTTCCAGTTAAAAATGGGTCAACTTCATGATCATACAGCAAAGGCTCTTCAAATTCGACCTTATTCCCAGACACAGCAGAAATTGTCCTGATTTCTGCCTCAGATGGGATGTAGCCAGAGGGAGCTATCACAATCTCATCGCCACTACGCCAGTCCGTGCCCGTGGATGATTCCAAGCGCACATATTTCTGCCCAGTCAAAGCTGACTCGCTCAAATGGGTCCACATCAAGCGACGTTGACTACCAAATAGATGCAGCTACAACAATAGCACGCATGAACTTACTTTGCTAATTGAAGCTACGGTATTTCCAAGACAAGCTTACCTCTCCAAAGACACCAATAGCCTTCGAACCTACAATCATGCTACGAGATAAGACATAGTCGGGGGTCCTACGATTGCCTTTTAGATTAATTGTAGCTTGATGAGTGAAACGGCTACTCTCCAAACCAACCTCCAGTCTTGCACGTATTCCAATAATCACAATCTACTCAAATTTCTCAATATACAATAATAGATCAGTCAAATACATAGCAGACATCTTACCCATGTTGCATTCAAGACAACATCTTTTTTGTCTTCAAACTTCAACTTTCCTTGGATCTCCAACTTTTCAACATTCACCTCAGCCACATCTAGATACATCTTCCATGAACTTAGAATGGTTACATTAGATCCTGATAGTGGCACGCGTTCATTAGGCCAATCTAATGGATTACTCCATCGCCTCCAGTTTGTTTCGTAACCACTGTCATCAATGACTGGAACTGGGCAACCATCAACAGGGCAGGGTTCTTTTGAGAAAGAGTATATAAGATCAGACAATTCTGCACTCTTGCTTCTTGTGCTCAATATGTACTGAAGTTCAAGACTTCTGTTGTTAAAGTGCCATGACCTAGAACCATAGAATACAAGCAGCAATGTTAATCTATGCACATACACAGATGGCAGTGGTATGGCTCACGTGTGTGGATCTGTGAACATAAGTGGCCTTCCTATGTCTATTCTGTTGAATCCAACACGGAAGTGATCAGGAGCTGTATCATAAAGTGATGAAATGATTACTGATTCATTGACTGGCACATTGTAGAGACCAGCAGAGAATGCAGTATTATCAACATCATGTGTTGCAGGCAGTTCATAAGTCAAGTTGTGGACAAGATGACTAGGCAATGTTAGCATGTATCCATCCATATGTGTTAGTCGATAATGGCGCCAGGGAATTTGAGTATATCCATGCCTGTTAGAGATTACAACATCTCGACCTCTAAACGTAGCCTGTTAATTAATATGAAATATATCAAACATAATTGCATCACGCAAGTCAAACGAACACACAAACCAATGGCTGCACATTATTCCAAGCAAGACGGAGTATTTGCACCGAAGGTGTGCACACAGAACCAGGAACACTAGGGTTCAGACTGTACTCAGGCCGTTGGTCACAGTGATCATGCGGCAGGAGTCCATTGGAGGGTGTAACCCAACCTCCAGGAACACCAGCCAGTGTACCATCTAGATCCTTAAACAAAACCTAAAATGCAAAACGTAACTGACATTTTCAACCCACAAAAGATTGCTTGCTGCTCACTGGTACCTCATGTTCCCATCGAAAAGCTGTTTTGTGGAAACTTGAATTCCCAAGGTATTTGATCTTTTCAAACCAATACTGAAACCCTCCTTGACGAACTTTGCAATGTGAACAAGCTCGAAGGCAGCTGAGGGATGGATTGTCAAAACGAGAAAATGTCACGTTAGAAATGGTGAGACGTCGTTTATTGGGAGTCTTTATTCCTCCAGTCTGAGGTTTCCCTTGATTAGCGACAGTGTGAGATATGATCAAAGCCTCCTACAAATATAAAATGAGCAAATGAACAAATAGAAAACCATTATGAAATGCTGAGCTGCCTTTATCATTGGGCCTCCCCATGAACCATGAGCTTCCAATATCTCAATACCATTGTCTCTATTGTCAGCCACTTTAAATCCAATGAGCCTCACATGGCCAACAACAGACAGTTCAACACCATGAATACCATTTGCATATGTCAATAAGTTGTAAAAATTGGCTGGAACATCATCACCAGAGCAACCATGCTCCTAAACAAAAGGTGTTAACCACAACTATTAATTTCTAGTCAATTAACCAAGTGTGTTGCCTTAGGTATATATTTCTCCCAAATTCGAAAACCAAACTCAGCATTAGTGTGAGCAACATTGTCTCGGAATTCTCCCAAAGGTGTTTGATTAGGGCAAACACTTCTTGTAAATGATGGTCCAGATGGATTTGGATCCAAGTCATACCTATAGCACAACATGAAAGAGTACAGCACTTTTCCAAACAATGCAAATGGATGACACACCAGAAACCATAAGCTCTTGATCCAGCAGCTGCATTTCCAATAAATGTGTTGTTTGGATTAGTTATCCAGAACGTTGCAGGCAACTGATCTGTGTTGAGCAGACTCGATGAGCCTCGAGTCACAAGGCCAAGGTTTCTGATGTAATGATTTCCAGTCTCAATGCCATCCTCCTATAGCACATACCAACAGTCGTCAGCTAGGTGATCAATGAAGCTGCAAATTTACATACAATAAAAAACGTATGTCCCTTGATGTCATAAGCCACCACTCCTTCAAACAGCATTTCGTGAACTCCATGTGCAGTAATGGCTCTGTTGTGTGAGTGATGAATAGAACAGTGACGCACATATGATCCATTCATTTTGTCACTCAAATGGAAGTGAACAGCATAACGACCAAGACGGAAAGCTTGTCCTGCATGTCGAACTTCCACATTCTCCAGTCTGAAAAGAAGATTAATGAAAATACAGTCAAATACAGAACAAATTATCAAGCATAACAACCTAATTGGTGTTGGATCAGCTCCTGCACGATGGATCATAATTTGAGAGCCATATTGGTCAGCTCCTAATTCATCCAAGTGATCACCAATATACTGAGATCCTTGAACTATGACATTATGAGAAAGCAATCCAACTTCAGCCCTACAAAGAGAGTCATCTATGGTCACCGATATGAAATTCACAACTAATAGACAATTATGCATGTACAGTTGAAATCTCAAAGTAACTACTGTACCACATATAACATCTATTGAGAGCAAAAATAGCTATTTTGTACCTAATATCAATGAATTGCCCATCTTCAAGCACATCAGTTATTCCGTAGTGAGTGTAGTTGACAGGATTATGTAGAACAATCCTATAACCACCGTTGTCTATGGAACTGATGCTTGCTGTTTCTGTTTCATTTCCATCCTTGCTTGTGGAAGCAATGACAATAACATCATCTTCCTCCCAATCAACAGGTTCCTATAACAAGTTAATCAACTTTACTAGTTCTTGAAATTCAACTGGCAATCAAAACTCACCACAAGCTCCAGAATATGTTCTCTTTTGTGAACTGTCTGTGCCAGCCGAGTCCATGTGATTGCTCTTGGTCGGCCATGCATTTCTAGTGATCCTCGACGTAATCCCAAGACCTTGGCACCGTAGATAGGAATTTCAGGGTCCCTGATGTTACCATGCAATGTAATGACTGCACGATGCATAAATGGGTCTTGCTCTGTTCCAATTTGCAAAGTGCCTCCATTAATGAAGATATATTTAGCTTGCAAATGAATGTCTTGGTTGTCATCAAATATGAGATTTCCATGAAGTACAAGCAAACTGAGAACTCCCACGGGTGAAGTGTCAAGGAGAACTGTCTGACCAGCTTGAATGTGGACTGCTGCCCCTTCACCAGGAGGATCATTGCCTCCCCAAGTGTAAGGACTTGACCATCTGTCCACATATTCAAATTGTGCAGATGAGGGTAACGTAAAATTACCTTTAAATAGTTCTAACGCACTTCCCTTTCCAGGCACAATAACAGTGACACGTCCTTTCAGAGTTGTTTTATGAGGATTTGTACGACATGTGATTTGTGAGTCACTAGATGTTTGCACACTACATTCAACACCATTAATTGCAACATCAACCTGTTCTCCTTTGATAGTTGAATTGAATCCTGATCCTATAATAGTCAAAACAGTTCCTCCAGCTGTTCCACCTATTCGTGGAGACACACTTTCAATAGTTGCAGTTATACTGCTTGAATATGTAACATTGGATCCAAACAGATATCTTGCGGATCCAGAAGAACCACTGATAACAGCTTCAATGCCACAACTTTGATCAAAATCAGTCAAATCAGCTGCAGTAATGTTTTCATTGAATTCAACTGGTGGGACAATGCAAATAGTCTTGTTGTATGTTGACTGTTGGATATAGCATGTTTTACCACAAACACTGATGCTATAGGTGACACCATAATCAATACCATAATGGGACACCAACTTGCCATGCAAATTGCTAGAAACCAGTGACTGGCCAAACGAAACAGCCTCTTTTTGGGTGTCAACATATGATGAATTGCGACTAAATCTGAAATAAGACTCTTGCCCATCTACTGTGGCTGACAAAAAGCCTGTTCCGAGTATAATCATTTCAACTCCACCACCAAGACCAAAAGCAGAAGGAGAAACATAATCAACTTGTAATTGGTAAGCCACGTCAGCTGCAGATGCAGGGCTGGCTAAAGCATAGCCTTTGGCGGTGTCTCTAGCAACAACTATATAATGATCACCTCCCACTCGAGGGCCAACCATACAACTAATTGCTGTCACACTTACTGCCGTCACTTTACATTCCTGCCGAGTGTTTGGCAAAGAAGAAATTGATCGTTTTGATTGAATTCCAGATCCTTTCCTAACCACATAGATCTCTATCTTCTCATTATCCATAGAATAAAACTGACCAGATATTGTAATTTCATTGCCCGATACCAAAACAGAGTTGGACACGTTGAATATAAAGGGGGTTGAATTTGTGCTATATGTAAAGTTTGCAGAAGATTTTGCGTCAATTGAATCAATAGACACAAATATTGGAAGTATAGAATCATGTACTCCAACAGAGTTCTCAGCAGATGATGTCACACACTTAATATCATTGAACGAAGATTCCATCACATGACACTCCAAATCACCAATCATGACTGTAATGGCTGTATCCACAAATGAAAAGCCAGATCCAGTTATTGTGAGGTCAGTTCCACCAGCTATACTTCCTTGAGCTGGTGACACTATTTCAATTGTTGAATCAACCATGAAAATCAGAGGATTTGACAATTTGAACACATTTTTGTCTGATGTTCCAAAACCTGAATCATACACCAACACGCTGACAACTTTATTACCAGCTGGTTGATTAGCTGTGACAACACATGACACAGTATGGTTATCAGAAGAAGAAAGAAGTACAGCATCTTTACATAGGCTGAGACCAACACGTATTTCCAAAAAAGAAGACAAACTACCATTGTGCTCAAAGTCCTCCTTTACCAGCCGCTCTCCAACTATTGTCACTACAGTCCCAGGTACTCCATGATTTGGCTAAAGATGAAGATCGGTGTTAAAAAGATATACGGCTGCAAAAATTAAGCACCTAGAAGTTTCAGACATACACACAAACATAAACAGATGGACGTGTAGACACAACCAGGAATTTCAAAGTCACTACTATCTGTTTTATGTTTGTTGATCACTGAGAACACAGGTAACCAGTCTAGGTGATTATAATTTACAAAAAGACTAGTATTTCACTGACAGACACAGACTTGCAACAGAATGACAAACAGACAGTGAAAATGATACAAACACAAAATGTAGTTTAATGATTTGATTGCCCAGTACCGTATAAGATGAAACATTGGCAGGAGTTTGTTTTGTCGGTTTGCTAAAAGTTGACAGTAAAAGCATATTGGTGGATTTTATTTTGGCGATTGAACATCGTTGTTGGATACTTGATATACATGTATGATATTCCCCACCCACTAGCTGCTTCATGGAGGAGTTCGCGATTACAGAATCTAACCCACATGACTTCACCTACTTCATCGATAGCTGCACGGCCTCATTCTCATGTCTAATTAATAACCTTCCTGAGTAAGCACAACAGACGGCAAGCAGGGGTTATCATCTTGTAACCCCATCTGTGTGATGTACCGCCACATTGCCATGATGGTTGATCCATGTGGGTGATGACGTGAACATATCCAGGTGGCCAAATTGATGGCGGATTTTATACACTAATACCTCGGTTATCCGGCCCTCGAAGTTCCGGGCACCTCGATCTACTGGGCAGTCTCAGCGATCACGTGTGAAAACGTTTTTACATGAATGCGCATGAGCGATTTTGCATTCACGAAAATGGCAACCAGAAAGCGGAGGCGGTCTGTCCTTACACTTGAGAAAAAGGTAGAAATCATATGAGAAATCAAGAAAAGGAAGTCTCAACATTGTGTAGCTGAAATTTTTCAACTGCCGAAGTTAACTGTTTGAGACATTTGGAAAGATCAAGAAAAGATCAGTTGCCACGTGTTCGGTGCAAGAACCTGACTGTCGCCAAGCTGCGGTGTATTGTACGCGGATCACAGTTTCCTCTTTTGGATGACAAGCTATCGGTGTGGTAATTGACCCTCTGAGATATGGATATTTCCCAGTTACGGACAGTGCCCAGTTCCGAGGTGCCCGGATAACCGAGGTTTAGTGTATTGGCACTCGCTAAAAAATCTGCCAAAATAAATTCCTGCCACTATTTCGTCTTATACAGTATTAAAAATTGACTTGACAGATACATTGACTCGTCTTGAGCCTCTAAAACAGTTCTCAATTAGTTTTTGGTCTTAGTTGTACTACCAAATCATTTGCAAAGACAACCATTCAGACAAGGAAGTTGACAAACAAACAGGAGGTCACAAAATAGGCAGAGCAAACATGCATATGCACTCTAGTGATGAGCACAAAGCATACCTCAATGCTGAGGAGCACTGGGGTGTCATCTTCATGGTAGCCGTAAGAACAATATCCTATCACACAGCTGGCAGTAAGAGGCTTCTCCAGCAAAGGACCATCTGACTTTGCTTTTACAATGACAGTAACCTTCATCCCTGCTCCACAATGACCACCAACAGCACAAATGAAGTAGTAAGTACCCGGAGCAAGTCTGCTCACAGCAACTGTCCCAGTAACAGAAGATCGAGCCCATTCTTTGAGTGGAGGAGATGCTATGTCACACTGATCATATGCAGTCTTACTCACCTAGCAAGCAATAAGCATAGATAGTTAGCAGTATAAACAGAATTGATACAGGTGATGCATGGGCTGGAGAAAATTTTAATCATAGTTTCAGACACACTTTTCATATACAAAAGATGAAACAAGAAGTCAATAATTGTGATAACTAAAACTTAAAATGGTTACACACCTGGCTAAGAGAGTGGAATTCATCCCAGTCAAACACAACTGTGTCTCCAACTGTCACAACAATGTCTGAATATGATTGCAGTCTCCAGTGAACATGAACCGTTTGATGGAGGTCAGTTCCTGAATTATCTTCAGCTATTTCACCATCTCCTGTGACAGTTACAGCAATGTGCATGCCAGCACCACAATGTCCAGACACAGCACAGGCAAAGTAGTGCGTGCCAATAGTCAATGTTGGCAGAACAACACTCCCACTGGTAGCTGGTTGTGAGTATCGAGCTATAACACTAATTCAAGACAACTATTATTATTAACACTGAACTATTGATGTGCAGTGGTCCTTCCCATTTGCGACCACCCCAAAAGCCCGTCAAACTTGGTCGTAAAACGGAAGTGGTCTCTCCCAGAGGTGCATGTGACCACTCCAGAGGTGTACATGTGACATGCTTACTACTCACGTGACTTCTGCAAACTCCCTAAGTCAACATAGGCACACAGCAGCCTCCCTGTCAAACAGATATTCATCATGATCACCATCACCAAGGTCTATACCTCAGCACCGTCTTCCACATCTATCCTTCTGAGACATACCGACTGTGAACAGCTTCCAAGAGTAGTTTTAGACATGCACTTCCCGGACGTGTTCAACAATATCGAATATGTGCAGAGGTCTCATTGGTCACTAACAGAGGTGCACATGACACATTTTAGAGGTTACTGGTCGCATTACGAAGGTGGTCACTAGTAAGAGGTAGCTGCTACACAAATTTGGTCCGTTCACAGCTAATATGGTTGTAAATAGGAGGTGGTCGCAGATGAGAGGGGTTGCACATGAGGGAAACTACTGTATACTATGCTCGAATACCTTCCTTTCACTTCTGCCACAGATCCTACAGCGCACTCTTCTAGATCTTCTTTACTGGCTACTTCTACTACATCGTGGTAAACACTTGGACCATCAAACCACTGAAATCGAAGACCAGTGCCTTGTGAAATAGTAATAGCCTCGTAAATATGGCCAAGGCCCCAATCAATAACTCTTTCACTTCCAACGAAAATCTGTGATCCGATAACATACAGCTAGCCACCCATAGAAAGGAGAGATACACACTTGAAAATCAAACCTGAAGTTTGTGGCCTGTTTCACAGTCTCCATTGACATCACTGATGAAGTAATGCTTCCGACCAGATTCCAAGTCTACAACTGTTGCCTTACCATCTGACTGAGGCAGTCCCCAAATTATCCGCTTCTCTTGATTAGGACGACATGACTCAAACTCATTCTTGCCAACCTGAACCAGACTATGAAACCTGACCACAACCAAAAGCAAATTATTGATTAACCAGTATACACTGGTTTAGCATAGTTATTAAATACCCTGTCCAATAGAACTGTAACCGCTCAGATGGCTCAATATAAGCATCTGCTCCAACTGATGTCCAATTGACAACCTTGTCAGTATACTCTTTCACTGGTAGCGGATATTTGACCTAGTTAGGTCAGAATTACAGACAAAAGTAGCACAAACTAATGTGTAACATACATTAGGAACAGTGCCTATTCCTCTGTGGTCTTCCGTGTCATACTGTATTATCACTGGTTGCACATCAGTTGTTCCAAAATAATAATGCCTGGCAACTGCATCAGCGTTAAGAGGTTGCTTGTACAAAGCTACCTCATCTATTACACCAACAAAATGTTTCAAAGTTGTGTTATATGTTCGCATTCGTTGACCCCCAATCTGTAAATCACTGCCTGTATTATGAGAGAAACTTGTAGTTCTATTGTGAACAAGTTGTCCTTCCATGTACAACAGTTGTTGTCCATATTCTGGGTCAACATTCAAATCATTCAAAGTCCAGCTGAATACAATATGTGACCAAGAATTTCCAACTACTGAGCCAGTAACAACAGACCACACTCCAGCTGGTAAGCCAGTTTGTTCGGCCTCTTGCCACGAAACTGTCCTCATACCCTTACACTGTTCACATGAGTTGAGATTAGTGCCAACTCCAACAGAATTGCTTCCACTGGATGATTCTGCAGTATTATGTTCATCATAATAGCCACAATGTGAATCAGTCAGGTTTGCTTCTACATTGACTGCTAACCAGAATTCTACTTCCTCACATGGATTAATCCAAATCAAGTATCCCTCAGATAGTCTGCCGCTAACATAAGATCCCATTACAAATTGATATGCACTTTTTGCATTCTCAACTTTCAGCCACAGCTCTCCACTGAGATTAGATGGACTATTTAGTTTAGACAAATAAGGAACTGTCAACCACACTGTATCGAAACGAACGGCACTGTTTGTCCAGTTGTTACGACTGATGCCATGAACACCCATTTGAACCCAATCAACTGCATGCGCATCTGCAACTGAACCAAGTAGTCCCGAGTTATTAGCTATGAAGTATGCGTTGTTGACTCCTTTGTCATTCAGCTGCCAGTAAGCCAACGGTTCATCTTCCTTCACAACAGCGGAGTAGCCATCATCAAGGGTTTTTCTTGTAATGCAAGTCAGACTGCCACCTTTGCCAAATTCATCTGAATCTACCAGAGACTGCACGTCACAAACAGCAGTTCCAATTGTCACTCTGTTGCTCAAAGCTGATCGAGGATGGAAACCTACTCCTGGAATGCTCAACTTAGTTCCACCATGAACTGAACCAGAAGAATAATTGAAACTGAAAATAGCCTGATATGCTACAGTTGACATTTGCAAATAACCAAATGCCCATCCACGACCAGCAACATGAACAACTGCTCTGTATAATCCTGGTGGTAGCTTTGGCACAGCACACCTTATTTCTTCCTGCCTACCAATCTCAGAGTCATTAAAAGTGGTTGCATTTACTGAGACCTCTGGTGAAAGGCGGCTATCAGGAGAAGTTAAGCATGACTTTCCACCAATAGTTAGAGTATTGAGAGACTTAGCATATGGCTCCTTGGCAAATGCAGTACCTCGTACAATGAGCTCTTCTCCCAAATAGACAACAGGAGGATCAATTTCCGTAATTAAGGGTGTAACACACACTGAGAAAGCATAGTATGCAACATGTGAAACATTGTCTGGCATGTCAAGTACATCACAAGACGTAGAGATGGCACTAAATGATCCCTCCAAAAGATTGCGACCATGATCAGCAGAAATACCATTAACACTGACTTCAATGGGTACCACTTTTGTCTTCAAACCAGTTACAGTGACAGAACCTCTGAAACCTACAAACGCAAGGAAGAGTGTTAGGCCTCTATTCAGCGCTGATCAAGATGATAACTGGTAAATACCCAGCTCTCCGTGTCCCTCTGACACATAATGGTAAATTCCAGGTTGATCGAATGTATGGCGAAATCTGCCACTAGTACTTGCTGTTGAACGGAACCCAACACCATCATACTGTGTAGCATTTTGATCTGCAACCTGAAGTGCAGTATGTAAGAAACACATTTCAACACAAATTGAGATCTGCATGTTGTATTTTTAACCTGAACAACACTTCTTAGAGTTGTAAATGCACTTCCAGTCCACTCCCACTCTACAGTATCTCCAACTTGAATAGTGACATTTTCTGGTCTCCACTGATAACCAACACCGTATTCCGAATGATAGCTACAAAGACGAAACGTCATGACCAAATATTTATTGCCAAAATAGATCTAGCAATCAAAGCAAGACAGCTACAGTATACCCAAAGTTGTCAACATAATGAGTCTTTGTTGATGACTGAGTCACACATTGAATGGAGTTACTAGTTGCCGTCTCTACTTCACACTTTATATCACCAAGGAGAACACTTGCAGTGTCACTAAACCCAGCACCATACAACATAATTCTTTGACCACCCAGCAGAGATCTAAACAAACACAATACTGCTACATACATCATTTCTTAATAATCTTGTTGCAAACCCAGCAAAATATGACACATCTTCAACTATGAGTTCATATGTGAATGCAACTGATCCACTTGCTGTGCCACTTCCAGCAACAAGGACTACGACATCATAAGTACCAGGTTGCATGCTGCTGGTCACACAAGTCACACTGTCATTTGATGCAGAGGTAACTGAACAGACAGCTTCCCCAATCTACATATTAATAAGACAAGCAATTCAATTCGGATATGTTGCATTTCACATGCAAACGATTGATAAACCTTGACAGAGTTGCCTTGAGTATTTATTGAAAAACCACTACCACTTAGAGTCACAACAGTTCCACCACCAGCACTTCCCATATTTGGCTGAATCAGATACACATGAGGCGTACTTGCATTAGAATATGTGAACCCATCTTTTACAGTCACAGCTACAACATCACCATCAGAGTACACAAGAACAGTAACATTAACCACAGCAGAAACATCATTTGCTGGTATAAGGCATTGCAAAATGGAGAAGCCAGATGTAATGACATCACAAGGAGTAGATCCAAACAGTACAGTCTGATTTGTCATGTTTCCATTTTGATCGAAATCAACAAAACCATGCCCTATAAGCGTTGCAATTAAACCTCCCTTAAGACCGCCTTCAGTTGGACTCTCCAACACAAAGTTCAGCTCATACATAAAAAACAAAGAAGTGCTGGCTTTTCCAGATGAGAAAACTTGAAAATGTAAGAGATGCTTTCCAGCATGACTTTGTCCGACAATGCAGTGCACTTCCGTCTCATTGGCATATGTAACATTACACGCAACATCACCAAAACGAATGTCATACTCCTCAATCTTTAGGTCAAATCCTGACCCATATATGAGAACTGTATCTCCAGCTACTCCAGAAGTAGGACTTAATGATGACACAACAGGTTTAGCATCATGGGAATAAATAAACTGACAGCTAGTGTCTTGTGAGTATCGAGTAGCATGAAATTTCTCACCAGAACCTTGACAGCTTGCTCGAATACCATTCACAGTTACATGCACATGAGGCGTCCTTTCAACAGTCTGCAGCATATATCCTGGTATTGGATCAAACAAGATACCCCCATTCTCAATCTAGAAATTGTCAAAAAAATTGCCCATGACCTATTCTGATAGTAAAAAGTGCAGTACACCATTTGTCACTAACCTCAGTAGTGCTTATTGTCACATCATGACCTTGAAGCTGATCACTGACGTGGACCAACGGCACATCATTGGCAACATCAGTGAGAGTAAATTGCCACTTATGGCCTGTACACCCTCTTTCTGAATCATGCGCTGACACAGACACAGCTACCTCACCTAGACCAGGGATTGACTCCAAGGCAGTCTTAAACTATAAGAACAATAATTGATAATATTGAGATTATGTTAGGACATAATTAATTACAACCCTATTTATGAGACGTGCCTGTGTGTATGTGTTTAGTTTTCTGTCTATTTATTTATCAGCACGCCTACCAGTCAGTTTAGTGTGCATGAACATGTGATCCTGTCTGTACCTCATCGACAGTGGCATCATGAGTAATGTTTGGTGTCCAACTGCCAAATACAGCAAGTCGAAAAGTTCCCTCAATAGCATCACTAGCAGATTGCATTACACTTGTCGAAACATTAACGCCTTTTGAAGCTGCTTCAGAAGACACGTTGACAGCAATGACACTGAACTCATCAAAGCATGTTGTTGCCTGGTACTGCAAATCAAATTCAACGGATCGCACATTTTCTGAGATATTTCGCCTTATACTGGACACTGTCACACTGTGTAACACTAATCCATTTGGCCTCGCTGGCTTTTCAGTTTGAACAAGGTGTCTCACTTCGGAAGCAACTGAAAACTCATCAATGTAGAATGGCCCAGTTCGGTAGTCAGGTTCTGGTGATGCAAAACCAATCCCCACAACAAAGTACTGTTGTCCTTCCCCCAGTTCAGTTGCAAGCGCAATTCCGAGATCGAAGCACGAGTAGTGCCAACTGCAAAGAAATTAAGACAAATGTATACATGTAATCAAGTCATGGACAAGTCAACTGTCTATTAGTAATAATCATTGCACGGTACTTGTTACACAGTTTCAATGTCAAATGTCAGTATCTATTGAGACATGTCTTGGCTGACTTACTGATTGTCATCTTTCACAGGTTCACCATTCTCATCCTGCCAGTTAGGCAAACGTGTACCCTTTGGAACAGTATCAATTTCAGTCAAAGGAATGGAATACCAACCCCTACCGTCAACATTCACAACAAGCACTGAATGTGTTCCAGTAGGAATTCGATAAGCCATACAAATATAGGGGTAGTCAACAGTAGAGTATCTAAACAAATGCAATAGTGGTGCTACCAACTGCTGCATAAAAATCAACTACAGTATCTGCTAACCCAGTCTCTTCCTGACGAGTTTCGAGTCCTATGTCCCTATCAAAATTCAGTGAATATCCTGACACAACCTGAACAAAATGTCTTCACTACAATTCACAAAATTCTGGTCCCTTAAATAATCACTTGTAGAGATTGGCGTCCGCAATATGCATCATCAAAAGTGATTGTAGCCTTTGGTCTCGAGTCTAATTGACTCCAAACATCACTGCCTTCTTCGTCAAATGTATCAATATCATACAAATCAATGAATTTGTTGCTGTTGTCTATGCATTTGCCTCCAAAAAGACCGAGAACAGCATCTTGCACTACACACATTACAAATCAGTGATTCGGTTTAAGAACGCGCTCAATTATTCAACAGATGACATCAAACCTTCCTCATCAGTTGCTTCAACACTAAGCGAAGAGCTACTCCGACTACCCCATTCCAAGTGAAATGCTGAAGTTAGATGGGCGGCAGATGATGGATAATTCACTACTATTGAGTGAATCTCAGGATCAGATAAAGCAGTTATGCGGACTTCCTGACGTTCAGCAACAGCAGACTTTGTCTCAAGACTAGTATATAGATAATGAGGGTTGTGAACTAAAACAGCAGCCTGCAAGATGAACCAGCAAGTGATACTCACAAAGCAGCTATTGATAGTTAAACATGTGATATGGCAGTATGTACCATCGCAAAATCAGCACCACCATGCTCCTTTGCCAAAGCTTTCAGGTAACACTTTTGTCCCTTCCTCAAGTAAACTGGTTTTGAAATTTGACTGGCGACTAACTTGTAATAACTCACCCAGCTGTGTCTATTAATTGAAGCAATTCTGAAAAGATCCAATAATTTAATATTTAGCTAACGGAAAAACACATTAAAACACTGTAACTCACTTCCAAATTTCAGAAGTATTTGTAGAATTAGACATCCACAATTCACCAGCATCATCACTTGCAAAGTAGAACGTATGCCAGCTGTCATAATGAGAGGTGAAAAATGCTTCCAACTCCAGGCCATATCTCGATCCACTACACAAACAGAACAATGAATGTTTTCTGTAGTTTAGAGAAACACATGCATACTAGTGATATGGACTCGAGAATTGATCAACGTTGTGATAAACATCAGGATAGTTTGGATATTTTAGTGAATTTTGCAAATCAGAAACATATGTACCACTGATACCATTCCACACTGTCATCGTAGCACCACGAACTCCTGTAAGCAAACATTGTAACATTCAGTTTCACTTTAGACAAGAACACTCATATTCTGACCTTCAAAGTAAGGAATCGATGTTCGATTAGCCTTAAAGATAGCTTGAGAGTTTGATGGTGGACGACCAGTCAAGCAAGTCAATAAATTGTTTGAAATTGATTTAACATTGCAAGGTATGCCATCTACATCGACAGACACTCTGTTTATCTGATTACCAAAGCCAGACCCTCTGATTCGAAGCAAAGTGCCACCATCACTTGAACCGATAGAAGGATAAACACTTGTTATATCTAAGTCACAATACATACACTACCCATATCATTATTGATGCAGCAAAAGAATAAAAATATTTCACCTGGATGAAGCTCAAACATGTACAAGTGCCCATCTGGTCCTGGTTGCAACGACTTTGAATGATTCCAAGACCATCCATACGCTGGTGCGTGAACTGTTGCATTATAGAACCCTGGTGTCACTAAAGATGGTAAGCAGTATATCTCATACCTGTGCCACCCATTCGTTCTATAAAGCTCTGAGCTGTCAGGTTTGTACAACTCACATACTGCATGGCCTACCATCACTCTTTGAACATTATGGATATTACTTGTAACAAACCATCCTTTCATCACAAGTACAGTTCCTGGTATCGATGATCTAGGAGCTACACTTTCCATCCTTGGAGTAGACCACCAGTAGTATCGATGTTGACGCGACCACCGACTGGTCTCTGTTACAGATAGCCGTCCAACAACAATGTCAGTCTGCAAATACGATGAACTTTGTTCTTCCCTTGCTTTAGGCCATGGCCTAGTCCAGCAAACTAAACGCTTCTCATTGGCACTATTAAACCAATCCACGTCACAAGGAATTCCACCAAAAAACACATGATTGGCTCCTTCATATTGATCCGGACTAAAGCCACTACCATCAATTGTAACTCTGGCTCCTCCTGCTAAGCTTCCTGATCTTGGAGAAATGTTATGGATATCTAGATATAAGAGATATCTAATCAAACATAATTATAAGTTGTTATTAATACACTCATACAAATAAGCTATTACGGAATCCATATTTGGTTGCTTACTGTTATAACCATTATAATTAAGCAAGTAATGATTCTGTTGAAGCCAATAGCTATATACCAGTCCTTGTATTCAACCTTTTAGTAGACCTAGTCACAGTTTTACATGAATCAATGGTGTTTACATAAAATGTGTGAATAAACAATAAGCATCAGCAACTAAACTAAAATTTTAATCATATTTTATTCAGAGCCTTAATTCCCCAGGATGTTGCAACACTGTGGCAACATATAGTCCGAATCAGTTGTGAGCAGGACTCTGTATTCATGAAATTTTTGATCATATAATTATTATATTCTAATCTGCACGGTCATACCATCTAATTTTGACGATAGCATTGATAACTGTATACACTAGTGATTTTAATCTGTTGCCCATACATTTAGCTAAGGCATGTATTCTTCAGTTTGTACAAGTGTATACAATTAAGCAGCTTGGTCAAAGTTGCAGTTGCATGAATAGTGGAGGGGCTTGGATTGAGATCTTCATGCAGCTTTCAGTGTCCTACGCGCGTCCTAGCTAAATGATATGGGACCACTTACATTACAGTGTAGAAATACTCTTGTTCATTAAAACACTTATATTGCAACACAATGTGATGACTGGTGGGCTCCCATATGCTGCAAATAAGACTTCTTATTCATTAATAACTGGGGGGGGAGAGTTTCCGTGACAGCTGTAGCTAGATTCCTGTACAGCAGAAAACACAATATTATGTGACTGCAAGGTGTTCTTTGCTCTTGATGAAGTCTAGCAATGATTGTTATAATAAAATTACAGTATCAAAATAAATCTGAACAAAACGATATGGCCATCCACAGCAATATCAAAATTGTTCATGGTTGTCCTCAGCTTGACCATACCACAGCTTTCAGTAGAAGTGTACACGTTTCCTAGGTCACATTGCATCACGCTATTTAATCCAGCTGCCTCCTGTTGTTTGCGTTGACTTTTTGGAAAGAAACCTGTTATAATGTTTTGCATACTGTAACTGAAGTATTTAGCCCAAACCACTGCTCTCAGCAGCTCTATGGTTTCCAATGCAGGCGTGTAAACAAAGGTCCAGACTTGCATAGTTACAGGTCAGTCGCTTCATCTGACAAACAGACGCGCTGTCATGGACAATGCACGTTCCCCTTCACGAATTCACATGGAGCGCCAAATTTCTGTTGACCACACTAATGATTGTAGCTGCAACAACATCACTCATTCACTCACACCGAAATTCAAGCTGTCAGACTGCAGCACCGCGTGACGCCTGAATCTTACCAGCACCTTCCCTCTCTAGACGCCTGGTTGTTGGTGGGAAAACATGCACTAGGTGTTGTTTCTAGGTACTAAATCCTTATCTAGAGCAAAGGACTAAACAGCTACCAAACAATGACATAGAGCCTATCGGTATTGGTCGGAATAGCTTCATTTGAATCTGCGATAACCGAGTATAAATACGGGGTGCTTTCACACTGACTATAGGTTAATTAATACCAAGGCCTCAGGTAACAAGAAAAGCAACAACTATCTCAAATTGAATTCTCTGACGGTATTTCTCTACGTCATCAAAAGAGAGGAAACGACCAACGCGTGTACACTGTTTGTATGAGAGCGTGGTCACACGGACAGGCTTTTAGGCTAACAGGTAGGCCAACAAACGCGCGTTCACATCGCTTAGGATGATCTATTAAGTCACGAGGACACGTGAGTGTAATTAGCTTCGACAGCTATCAGCAGCGTTTAATTAAAACATACAACACTCATTAGTCGCATGTTCTTGTACCTCACGTGCCACCGTCACGTGCAACCAATAAAGCGGTTGTAAATTGGGCTACAACAGCGCTATAGAATCGCGTTTCAAGGCCAGACAGTAGAATCGACATCTGACACAAGACATTAATGGTCCGAATCAAAACGAAGCAGCTAGAGCCTGTGCAGCAAATTGAAAGATAATAACGAGCTTGAACAGCCGCTGCGAGAAGACTTTCCCGAGAAAGTATATGGGAGCTAAACATTCGACCTGCGATTCATAACCATCGACTTCCACTAGAGGCCGCTTCGTTCCTAATTAATAATTAATGTCGTAGTTATGGCCCATGGAATGCAGGAGCGATGAAAGTGGCACCGGTAGGCGCTAACCACAACAGCCGTGGCTCACAAGAGCGCTATGGCTAGCTATACTTACACACAGAACCTGAGCCTGCACTAATGTCCTAGTTCACACACAATTACATCTACTTGCAGCTGCTGCGCGTACGCAGTCTACCTAGACTCTATCTATAGTATGGGTGTCTTGTCCTACCATATACGTACGTGAAAACTTTGTACAGTATAGTTTTACAATCACATTACTACTGGTGTCTTACAAACACTTGACGAGCAGTGACATGTCAGCAAAATCACAACACCAGTCCAGAGGACAGACACCATCGTTTGCTTGTCGGTCCTGCGCTGTAGCTCCTCGAAGTTCACGCCAAGTTCTCGTCTTTGTACTGAAACTAGAACTCGCTGGCTTCCAAATTAGAAACGCTGCACAGTGTCAGCTCACAGACCTCACTGAGTATGTTTACAGATACCGAACAAGCAAATCTATAGAAACCGCGGAAACCAGAGAAGTCCGATAGACCACGCCTGTGCGGTGTAGTACTGATGAAATTGCGTACATGTCATCATTATTGAAACACATCGATGAACGCCCACTACAGTAAGTAACGAAACGTGTATGCCTAATGGCAGACGTCACTATACATCAAGCTGATTGCTGTTAGCGGGGCGAGGACAAAAGTAAACACAAGTGTCAATGACTAGTGCACGTGAGAGGTACTTCTATGCATACTGAATGCTTTGTATACTTGTTGCCATGTCAACAGGTACCAAACACGTTTGTACTGCACCTTGAGAGTCATTCTGACGTTTGACCTCCTAGACAGCTCGGTAGGTCATTGAATTAGAGCAAACATCATGTTGCGTATACAATAAATATTTAGTAGCTCTACAGAGCCCATCTCAGATCTGTTGTGTACGTTCTCTACAAGATTGCTGCTCTCTAGATATGGATCACACTAGATATAGACTGTATATATCATACAGTCTTGGTCGATATACAGTCTTGGTCTACGCGCTCAACATTCTGTATTTGGTTAATTATACCGTGTGGCTTCTGTGAGTAGCTGCCATAGTTACCATCTGTAGAAATCTAGACGCTGCTATATCTAATTAGAGTTATACATGTATTCATTGATAGAGTGAGTCATACAAAATTGAAGTAGCATGCAGGCCTGAGCTGAGCATGCATGCGGTTTGGTAATACGTTTAAATACATTATGTGAAAAAACATGGTGGTGGTGACTCTGACCTGTGGTGACCTGATATAGCTTGATTCAACTGGAGACAAATGCATAGTCTCGATTTTGCATACACTTATACCAATAGTTTTGCAATCACCAAATCTCAGCTTCCTAGGTTGTAAACAGCTAGCAATTGCAAAGTTCGTGACGTATACGTATAGTCTACTAAGACAAACAATAAATAGAAGTACAGTAATTACTGCACTAATTAATAAATTAACTTAATTAACTGTAATCCATGGTGGAGTAGTGCAACGGTGTCAGTGGAACCTGGATAACCTTAGAATAGGAATTCAACCTACTGTAAGTATACCTATTTCATGCATATCAGGGCAGCGGAACTGGGGTAGAAGGGGCAGAGCAGCCACTCCTTTCGGGATTGGGGCATTGCCCCTCCCATCTTGGATAATAATAGAAGAAATACTGTGGAAGTTTTGTTGCCTAAAAGTAGAAATACTATTGAATGGTGTTGCAGTTGACTCGCTTGATACATGTACACATTGTTGTGATCATTTGTATTCATGCTGCTGTGGCTACTTGTGTTACAAATTAATCAATGACAACCCAACCATATTCAGTTGTCCGTCATCTGTTTAGATGGATGATCTGTGTATATGGCAGAAATCCTGATCAGCTGAAAGGGTCGTTGCACGCGGTTCGACCTTGTCTGATGACATCCAGATGAGGTGTGTGGTCTGGACAAGTGTGTCTGGACATAATTCTGCATGCGGTGACGCTTGAAAAAGACTGACATCATCAGCTGTCTGGAACCAGGGTCAGTCTATGAGTAGTTGGGTGTGGATGAGAGTAACAGTATCCAGCACTGCAGCACTATGCAAGAGACGCTCGGTGGTGAGTACTTTCCTAGAGTAATGGTTCTCCGGACTGATCCAGTTGTACTGTTAGAAAAAGGTTGTGGCCAGCAACGGGTCTGCACTGCCTGTTCTCACTTAGCGGTTTTGGTGTCATTCACTGGAGGACCACCAACCTGCAGCAGCTTGATCGACGGATCAAGAAACTTCTCTCTATCCACCGTGTCTACCATCCTGCCGCAGACATTGACTGGCTGTACACTCCGTGCACCAATAGCTTACAACACATCGAGTCGACATGTCAGGATGCTGGATTGTATTGTAGGACTGGACTGTTATCTTCGTTACAATTCTGATCCCTTCATGCAAATGCATGGTACAGGCGTGTGAAGATGCTAGAACGTCCTGTCATTTGATCAGACGCATGGCCCGTCAGTTTACTGCACATGGAGTTGTAGAGGAATCTGTCTAGAGGGACAACAAGTCGCAGAACCTGCACAGCAGTGGGACCATATCACTTGTGAGGATGTCTTTGAGCAAGCGCCTCAGATGGATGCGAAACATTACCACATGTGCAGCAGTCCTCTGCGTATACAGTTTATGGCAGAAAGCCTATGCACTGTCAGTATCGCCGTCTCACTGAGAAACCACCTGTGGACATGAAAGAGATGTATGAATGGACTTGATATTAAGAGCGCAACGTTCTGCATCATGCTGTCAGTCTCACTTGCTGCTTGAGCAGTGCAGACCTGGAGACAGTCGACCACATTGTGGCAAGCTGTACTGCCTTCAGTTAGCATGTATCGATGAACTACACTGATCGACACAATCAGGTGGCCTCCATCAACTACTGGGACATCTGTCGTTAAGAGTGGGTTCCAGTGGAGAGTACATGGTAATGCATCATCCTGGCTTGTGGAGACATACAACATCAGTATGATGTGGGATACAGCCATCTCTACTGCTAAGATCGAAGATCGGTGCTAATCGTCCTGCATGACATCTGCTTCAGAAATAAGAAGACAAACACTTGTTTTCTTATATAATGATTCAGCTGTCCTGTTGATAGCAACATCGCCAGGAAACAGGCTGAAAAGTTGACAAAGTGTGTGACAAAGTACGGGTGGAGGTGTGACACTTGTTGTTCCAATAGTGTTGGGAGTGTTGGGCAGGTATTGTACGGTGGCTGCACACATCATTCCAGGTCATCACAATCTGCAGTACTTACAGAAACAGTGCTCCTTGAATCCAGTCGGATCCTGCGTAAAGTTATGTCTGCACAGCCATGATGGTCAAAGCACCTCTGAGGCAGAGTTTGCTTCCGGTGCTTACAAGAGACCTTACGAAACAGACTGATCTGGTTGACCACAACATATAGACAAGCTGACTACTGAGTAGGGTTTCATAGATTGCACTAAACAATACAACATTATTGAAGAAATTGTTGTCTAGCCCAATAATTGTACTGCAATTATCCCAATGCCAAATCATCGATTCGTACATCAACGCAAACTTTCTCGCTGTCTGCGGTGTATGCCATGACTTCAGCTTGAGAACACCGTGGGGAATAGCAGTTAACGTACGTTGCTGCCCTTTCCTGGGTCCAATCATGGCTTGCACAGATGCGCGAGCTAGCCCTACTATTTTTAGTAAGAACAGTGTGCATACATACATATGCGAGTTTGACCAATGCAGTCAGTCAGCATGCAACTCCACCCATACCCAGTATTTTCACATGTATTACATAACTAGACAATTATACATAAAATAGCCAATTACACATCAATGCATACTAAAACACTATAACTCTCCATAATATTCGTTTGCAATCGACAAGCAACTTCAAACGTACATAGATAAAAAGATCACATCAGAATTGAATTTAAAGCCATACTTCACAAAATGCACATATACTTCTTAAATGATCCACCAAATTAAATACATGCACAGTTTAGTGTGCACCAGATAAGTGTTTTGCTTCCCAAATTCACTTGATATTAAGGCATCTTTCTCGAACCTAGTTCATTTGTGTTTTCAACAGGAGTCAAACCTCTGTCATACTCAGGAACTGAATCATACTGCGCAGTTCCCCAGCGAGTCTCTTTAAGACTACATACACACCAATAAAAGCCTTCACGCACCTCAAAACAAATGCAATAGGCATTATTTGCTTACCTGTAGTCAATAGCAACTGTATTGTGATATCCAAATTCAGACAGTTCAAAACTATCTCTAGCCATGTCAAAATCAACATTTGCACAGCTGGCAGAAGACTAACAAAACAAAAATAAGAATAATATATACAATCTAATGGCTACCAGTTTAGCAGACAGACCATAACTGTTGGGCATGATCGTTTTGGACTATCAGCACATCGATTGTCTGGGTGAACTTTTTTCTGAGACCTTGATTTCCCTGAACTATTGCGAAGTTTCACCCACAAAATGATCAAAGCCACAACAGTAAATCCAACAGGTACAGCAATAACAATGATTGCCCATGTAGGAAAACCGATCGAATCTTCCTTATTTTCTGTATCTTGATCTTGGATAACCATAAAAGATGACTGATCAACCGCCAGTTCATGAAGACCAAAAGTAATCTATAAATGCACCATTACTGAACAGCTGCCATAAATTCAAAACAAATAAATGTATTAAAATAAATGTATTAACCGTCAGTTGCCCAGCCTTGATAAGGTTCCCCAAATATGAAACAGTTGCCTGAAGAGACGGCACATCATCAGGATCAGTACTTGCCTTCTCCAAGATTGCCACACTACAAATGATGCTTCCTTCTTTTATATCCACTAGTATGCGTGCTACATCTAAATCAAGAGCTCTTGAGAGTTCATTCCTCAATGCTTGACGGAAGCCTTCTACACCACCAGGTCCATCAATTACAAGTTGAAAGCTCTCTTGTATGACAAACTCTACAAATTTGTGGGCGGTAGATGACAAGGTAGGAGACACCACTGAAAACAAAGTTTGTGTTCGTGCAGTAAATCCTCCAGGAGACACATGAAATTCTAGCTGTAGGCCATTTGCTGCTTTATCAACACGAAGCCGAGTAAACTCTGCATATCCACCTCGCTGAAATGTAACTGATGTAATGCCTTCTAGTCTGGGACTGTGACAAAAATCACATTCTTATTTCAATGTACTATATCCTCTATAAGGGATTGTTCATGGCACTTACGGATCCAGATCATCAATATTGTAAATAAGCGACGCATTACAGTGCCAAGAAGCACTCAAGCCAAGATTTTCAACTGGATTGCCACTTGCATCTTCTATCACAACAGACACATACACAAGATGACTTGACTAAACACAAAAAGAAACCAGAAAAATAACACTTCATCTACAAAATATTTTCTTGTCAACCATACAATAGCAGGAGGCTCCCTTGACACAAAAGCTGCTGTAGGAATTTGAAACTGAAGCTGAGAGCCATTGTTCTGCTCATCAAACAACAGAGGAGGAGGAGGCTCAACATCGATAGTTGGGAACAGTTTCTCCCCAGAGCTCGTGGTAAGATTTTCAAGACCAGGGGGAACAGCTGGAATAACAGGCTCAGGCAGTGGCAGTGCAGGTGCAACTGTCACGTTGCTTACAGTTGCATTTTCAATATCAAGTTGGCCAGTTTGAATCTAAAACGTGTAGCACACACATTTGTCAAGTACACATTGATCAGCCATTTCAGAATGTCCCTAATTTAGTTGCCAATAGTAACAGACCTTGTTAATGAGGTCTTCAACAAGTAAGTTCACAATGTTGACTTCCTTTACAGACTCTGCATAAGCAGCACTATCCTTAAGAAATTGCTGTGCTGATTGTATATAATCACTCTGCAACTCGTCATCAGTCGGAATGGACTGACCCTGTAAAATTAACACACAGTAGTTAAATCTTGTTTAGCAAGGCAGACATGAATCCAACTCATCATACATCAGCTGTTATGTTCGCATTATCTGTTGCCACTTGTGGTGCTACTGTGGATGCTGTGACATTATCCTGCAAAGACACACGTCTTTATCTAATACTCATGGCAACAACACAAAAACATCAAGAGGCTAAAAAATTGATATACAGAAAATAACTGTCTACTTCAATAACAAATGCAATTGCATGTTCGCTAAAAGAAATGATTACCATTATTACTTACATGATTAATACAAAAGTTATTCCATCACTATGTAAGAATACTAAATTGAATTTTTATGAGATTCTCAAACGATTGCTATTACAGCAAGTGTTTACACGCCACTTTGTCACAGCAACATTAGTTAACACATACCGAGTCAACAGTCACAGGATCTGTATCTCCACCACCCCCTTCATCAGTTTGTTCGTCAATGCTAGACATCTCTGGCTGACTTATATTTGGAGCTGGTGGATTACCAATTTCTATGTCCACCTGCAATGACATGGGTGCTTGAGTTAGCAGCCCACGTCGACGACGCCCAGACAGCGAGCTGTCCTCAGCAATAACATCAACAATAGTAATCATGGAATCAGGAATTCCCAGCAAAAATGCCAATTTGTTTACAAAATCGTCAGCATTGAAAACACTGTCAGAATCCAGAGCAAGACTAAGAGACACCTGGGCAACAGGAGGTGTTGTTACTTCGACCGGTTCACTTCCTTTGATGATCTGAAACACATTAATTATTAATTGAACACAATCACATTACTGTAGCAGAAGAGAACAAGTACAGGTGCATGTGTGCACGGACTCACACACACACACACACACACACACACACACACACACACACACACACACACACACACACACACACACACACACACATGATTACCAGGTGCAAAGTTTTCCTTGCTCGATCAAAATAGTTGGCTCCACTGTGGTGCCTGGTTATCTGCGGAATATATTTATCTCCATCTGGTCTTCTTGATTTGCCATTTGGTTGAAAAATTGCATTTTCGGGTTCCAAGTAAACGCCACTCTACATAAATGCTGATTATTTCCTTTCCTTAATAATTTTCACTCACTCACAGACCTTGTAGACATCTTTTCTTTGTGGGTTCTTGTACCATATTGATAAGCGAACACCCTGGCCTGGTGCATCACTTGGTCCACCATAAGTATTCAGTAAATGAAATCGAAGATGACCAGGATTTGAGCCTGTAAACCACAACTGATAATCTGTGCCGATTGCCACAATACTGAAGAAAGTGGACAGTCTTTTTAAACATGTGTAGTATGTGCACCAGCCTAAACAGTAGCAACAATGCCACTATAGAATAATGAGAGACACAGAAACAACAGCACCGTGATCCATGGGTCCATTCATAAGATCCATATATGTTCCATTCCCAGTATTGCCACCGTGCAAAGCAATTGGTGAAACTCTTCTAACTTCTGAGTCACTATCCATGCTCTCAATCACGAGCATTTGATGATCCAACCCCGAGCATTTGTATGCATTCCAACTGGACACCCATACACAACCTGGGATGGCACTATTAAAAGTCCTAACCAAAAAGCATATGATACAGGTTTACAGTCACGCACATAAACATAATACACATACGTATTATCTCCTCTGGCAATACCACGTTTGTCAATTAAAGAGTTTGGATCAAGTCTGGTTTTGGAACTCTCGCCTGAATAACGCATTGTTTCTGGAAGACGTGATTGATCAAATCTGATTTCTGCCCGTGGGATAATTGACCCTCTCTCTCCAGTTGTTTGGACAAGTTTTCCATCTACATCATTAATGATAGAGTGTTTGGGTCCATCACAGTCCATGTCAACACAATCCTGGCATAAAACCATATAACATATAGCCATATCTACCTAAGAATATCATAAACTGACCTCTTGCACTATCCATTTAGGATTAGGAGGATACAACCGCGCTGTTCTGTCACCGGCAACATCAAGAAGTCCTGTATCCTTAAAGTAAACAGGATGCATGGCATCTGGAGACAGCTTGTTATTGGCAATAACATAGCTGCCGTGCAGGCAAGGCGGAAAATTATTGAATCGAGCAAACGTGACTGATGTTATGTTGACTTGACCAGCAATTGTGGGATAACTCATTGCTGCATGCCACAAACAATAAATCAATCAACCAGTGAACTCCTAAGTAACTCAGAGTTTGAAATAATAAAACTGGACAAGGATCATAAATAGAAATCATATACAAACAATGAAGTCATATAAATCTCATCTGCACAAAACATGCAGCAACATTTCAATGCATGTCATGTCAATGTGTCATATCAAAAACTCTCTAAAGCACGTATCCCATGCACACTGCCATTATAGTGTATGTAATTCCAGCTAGTAAACTGTGGTACGTACCTACGTACTACGCATGTGTGTGTGTGTGTGTGTGTGTGCTTGTGTGTGTGTGTGTGTGTGTGTGTGTGTGGTGTGTGTGTGTGTGTGTGTGTGTGTGTGTGTGTGTGTGTGTGTGTGTGTGTGTGTGTGTGTGTGTGTGTGTGTCTGTGTCTGTGTGCGTGTGCTTGTGTGTGTGCGTGTGCATGTGCGTGTGTGTGTGTGTGTGTGTGTGTGTGTGTGTGTGTGTGTGTGTGTGTGTGTGTGTGTGTGTGTGTGTGTGTTCACACACAAATATATCATGCATTGATAAACACACAAACATATCATGCATTGATAAGAGATTTCAACTATACAAGAAACTTCCTTACGTTTGTGCCAAGGAACAAATCCATTCATTTTGCTTCTTTTTTTGACAAACGATGCCATCATAATTCCAAGCTTTGGATCATGGGCTCCAGTAGAAATAGAAGGACAATGTGAAGGAGTAGATGTAAAACATGGCTCCTTTGCAGTTGAACCAACCAATAGAGAGTCTTCAACTTTGATCCACTTGTAGTCAAGTTGATGTTTTACTGGATCAGGTCCAAATATGTTCAAACACAATCCAGTGTGACCAACAGCTACCATCACTTCACGAAGAGCTATTCGACTAGCGGTAGAGGAAAAAACACCATATTCCCATTGTCGAGAAGCTTTAAAACCCCCTGCTGCACTGCATGACTCACGCAAGCCTGTAATGACCAACCCAATTAATCCAGTCTGAGCTGAGTTACCCCAAAATTGAGCCTAAAAGTAAAACAGCAGAAAGTTAAGAAATTAAGCAAAGTGTACAAATAGGAAAAATACATCAGCTTTTCTAGGCGCTGCATCATCAATACACTGCTCTCCAGGAAAATAGAATCCAACCCTTTCAGACCCACTTGCTACATTGTCCTTCACAACATGTCCTGTTCCTCTAATGTTAAAAGTTGCTGGAAAGTCAACTGCAAACTTATCTTTTGGCCTTGCAAGCTGAATGCTTCTTGTGAACACTGCCAGATTACCCTTTACGGTACAATTGAGAGAACTAACTTTGAACATAGAGTCAACAGAATGGTATACCACATTGTCACTAAACTCAATTGAATTGCTGGCTAATGTTCCAAATGCCGTATTGAATGCAGTGTGGACAGAGCTGTGTTTGATATATGATCCTGCAGAACCATCCAAGGCATTTTTAAATGCAACAACATACCGTGGATCTCTCTGACTAAAGAAACCGCCTTGACCACAATATTTAAACTGCACACTGTCAATAAATGCCTTTCCAGTATGATCAGCTAGTCTGTACTGATAGGAACCCACTAAAATCCTACAACCAAATTCATCAACTGAGATTGAATTGTAGATGTCTTCTTCACCAATAATTTGCACATTCTGAGTCAGTATGCCAACCTTAGAAGCCATTCGGACTCCATCATTTGCATGCCACCAGCGAGATGCATTATTGCCTGTGCCTGTCTCATTCCCAGATAAAAAGTGATCAACAACATGATCAAACTGCAATGATTGTTGAAGAGTCACTACATTGTTAGAGACAGAACGAACAGTGACAACTTCTGCTTCCGATGGCAAGTAACCTGAAGGAGAAACAACAAGTTCATCTCCAGCCTTCCAGTTGACGAGAGTGTTAAGGTGCAGTTGACTGTCTCCAGCAACAGCCGATTGACTCAATTCTGTCCACATAACATCGCGTTGCTCACCATTCAAATGTAACTAAACATACACCACAAATGCAGATTTCACAGTATTTCTATCACACGACATTGATTTAACCTCTCCAAATACTCCAATCGCCTTTGAACCCACAATCACATTTCTTGAATAAACCAAGTTTGGCACTTTCCTATTGCCCTTTAGAAAAATTGTAGCTTTGTAAGTAAACGGCTTACCCTTTTCACCGACTACAAGCTTGCCATTACTTCCAATAATGACAATCTATAGACATATGCAATAAACATACCTTCACGACATGTAAAAAGTGTCAGTTTACTAACCCAAGTTGCATTGAAAACTACATCACGTTTGTTGTCAAATTCCAGATGACCTTGAATTTCTATTTTCTCCACATTCACTTCACTCACATCAACATACATTCTCCACGAACTCTCAATTGTGACATTGGCTCCTGAACCTGGCACGCGTTTCTTAGGCCAATCATTTGCGACACTCCAATTCCTCCAATTAGATTCGTAATCGACCTTATCATTAGAAGGAGCTGCACAGCCCCGCACAGGACACGGCTCCTTTGAAAAACTGTAGAGAAGATCATTCAATGATTCTGTCTTCTCCTTTGCACTCAAGATGTACTGCAGCTCAAGTGTCTCATTGTCAAAATGCCATGACCTAGAAAAGTCCAATTTGTATGCTGGATTCCACATAAACTAAACTAAAAAGTAAATAGGCATGGATGGAAACTACATTGTCATACTATCCATTGATCTTGCTTAATTAAACATCTAAGCTAAACTACCTTAAAGACAGAATAAAACTTACGTGTGATTATCTGAGAATTCGACTTCTCGTCCAATGTCCTGTCTGTTTAAGCCAATTTTAAAGTGATTGGGTGCAGTATCAAAAGATGTCTTGATAATAATAGATTCATCAATTGGTACATCGTACAAACCAGCTTCGTATGCAGTGTTGTCAACACTAACAGAAGGTGGCACATCGTATGTGACATTGTAGACTTGTTGACTGGATAGAGTTAACATATATCCATCGTCATGAGTCAACCTCTTCTGACGCCAAGGAATCACACTTGATCCATTCTCAGTCGAAACCAAAACATCTCTCCCTTTGAATGTTGCCTACAGTATTGACACAGAAAGTAAAACAATGAGAAATATGAAAAATGAAACCAGCAACAATGACACAAATGTGTTTTTAACATATCTTCAATTCCAATTATTGGAACTATAATACCTAACATTCTGCCAACATCATTTTAAAACCTACAAGCATTTGTATGCAAATTCCTGCTACAATTTGCTATTTCACCACAACATGTCAAGCATCCAGTCATCAAAGTTCCAGATCCAATATCTGATATATCTTGAAAGGCAGAGCACACCTGCTCATTCCAGCAGATATCGTGATTACATGGGCACTGCTTAGTTGCTGAACAGCTCTACAACAAGAACAAACTTGTTGTACAGCACAAAATTGCAAGTTACCTTGATGGATTGATGGAAATCAGCTTCATTGTGACTGATGTCATGTCACAACATGTGACCGATGTCACAATACGTGACTCAAATCCTGGTTTGTGATTAGCTTTGGGACTGAGCAATTTGCTGCATGCCTACATTCCTCCAGAGTGACAATCGAATACAAACATACAAAGCCGTCCATACTAGTGTTGTCTCTTATTATGCTCCTTGCAGTTTGCGACTTCTATGCATAAAGTTGTGCAACTGGGTTGTAGCTCCAATTCATAGAAAAGTTGAAAAACAATGACTCAGACAAACAGGGCAGGCGCATCACCAGAGGCGCTGACTGAAACAGACAGACAGACAAACAAACCAGACCATATACATAAAGTGTGCCTTATTACACCAGCAGGTGGATGAGATAAATGTTTAAGGCAGTTGCAAAAGGTTACACCAAGCCGATATTCAATTAAACAAGCAAACCAATTTTTTGGTTCTCACACTTATCACTTACAATAGGTTCGGCATTGTTCCAAGCCAGTCGCAACAATGAAACATTAGCAGTGCAAACTGATCCAGGAAATTTAGCATTCAGACTATACTCAGGAAGTTGCCGACAATACTCAAGAGGTAAAAGCCCATTTGCAGGTGTCACCCAGCCACCAGGAACACCAGCCAACGTGCCATCCAAGTCTTTAAACAGAACCTGCACCATCCAGCTGTATTCAACTACAGTTCCATTTAAAACAAAAGCACATGCATACCTCATGTTCCCATTGAAATGCAGCTCGATGCAAACTTGAGTTCCCCAAGTAGTTGATTTTTTCAAACCAATACTGAAAGCCTCCTTGAAACTTCTTGCAATGAGAGCAAGCTCGCAAGCAGGACAGTGATGGATCATCAAACCGAGCAAATGTAATATTAGAAAATGTAAAAAGACGACGGTTAGGTGTACGAATTCCACCTTTCTGCGGACTTCCCTGATTTGCAATGGTATGAGAAATAATGAGAGTATCCTGTTAGGAACGGTTGCACAGCAAGCTAAAAGAGCAAGTGTCATAGTCATAAGCATACCTTCACCATTGGTCCTCCCCATTGGCCATGACCTTCTTGAATTGCAATGCCATCGTCTCGGTTGTCAGCCACTTTAAAACCAATCAGCCTGACGTGACCAACAACTGACAGTTCCAAACCATGAATTCCATTTGAATACGAAACAAAGTTGTAGAGGTTAGCTGGCACATCATCACCTGTACAACCATTTTCCTACGCAGCCACATCAGTCTATTGACTGTTTAATATAGATACAATTTGACAGGACTCTATACCTTTGGCGTGTATGTCTCCCAAATACGAAGACCAAACTCAGCATTAGTGTGTGCCACATTGTCACGAAACTCTCCAAATGGTGTTTTGTTAGGACACACACTTGTAGTAAAAGATGGTCCAACTGGGAATGGATCCAAATCATACCTTCAGAGTTATAACAGAAAAACAGTCAGCACAATTAAAAAATAAATGTAACAGCTTCTACTTATACCAGAAACCATAAGCTCTGGATCCAGCAGCTGCATTCCCAATAAACGTATTGTTTGGATTTGTGATCCAAAATGTTGCAGGCAACTGATCTGTGTTGAGAAGACTTGAAGATCCTCGAGTCACAAGACCAAGATTTCTGATGTACTGATTCCCAGTCTCTATGCCATCCTCCTGCAGAACCAGTGACCCTGTATTACGCACGGTACATATATCAACTAATGAGAACTTAACATACAACAAAGAATGTATGTCCCATGATGTCATAAGCCACCACTCCTTCAAATAGCATTTCATGAACTCCATGTGCAGTAATGGCTCGATTGTGTGAGTGATGAATAGAACAATGACGTACATATGATCCATTCATTTTATCGCTCAAATGGAAGTGAACAGCATAACGCCCCAAACGAAACGCTTGCCCAGCATGCCGAACTTCAACATGTTCCATACTAAACAAAAAATAAAATATCACCACTTGCAGTTTGTGCTGATGTGAAAAATGGCACAAACTGAACAGGAGTTGGATCTTCTCCAGCACGGTGTACCATTATCTGAGACCCATACTGGTCAGCACCAAGATCATCAAGGCTGTCACCAGCATACTGTGAGCCTTGTACAATGACATTGTGAGACAGTAAGCCAACCTCTGCCCTACAAAACCATACTTCTTGTCTTGAAAGTTAACACTTAATTAATTAAGTTATCAAGTAAACCAATGCACCACAGTGAGCATGGCATGTTATGTTCATTAACACCAACAGCAAATCCCTACTACTATTCTAATCAGATTAATAGCTACATAAAAAGCACAAACCCTCCGGATGTTATTCAAGTCTTGAATGTAACAAGCATAACACTTCCTACATCTACAAAAGCTGTGTTACATGAGGTCCACTAAATTGTGTCCCGAGCTCCACCCGGTCCTGGCTCTTTTTTGCGTTCAGACGTCCATAGCCACCATTGCATCTCAGCAAGATGAGCAGGTCTGAAATGCGAGTCAATCACATGGTCTGTAAACAATGGCGGTACACAGAAGCATAGTATGGACTGACAAAGAGGTGACGGCACTCATTGGGATATGGGGAGATAAAATTACCTGAAAAGCATGTGAGAAGAGTTCACAATCCTCCGCCATGATTAACTGCATGCGTGCGCTAGTCAATGATGGGCGAAGATATATCATAATCGTGGCCTGATCCGGCATTCAACAGTGAGCCGTGCCCGTGGGCAGGGGCCCCAACTGGGCCCAAATAATTGTCGTGTAAACAGATTGTCCCGGGTTCGGCCAGGGTTGGGTACAGGTCACATAACATTGTGTAAACGGTGCTAAAGAGATAATGCATGAGTACAAACATGGCCAAGGACAACCAGTCCACAAGTGATAAGCTTACACCTTCAATAGTCTCAGCACCTGGAGCAGTCAGCTAGCCGATGTTAATTAACATATACCAAACTATCAATCTTATTGTTGAGATATGAATACACACCAAGAAGAGACCAAACTGTTGCCCTAATATTAGCAACACTCTTTTTCATTTGATAGCAGTCTACACGCAGACATCATTAAGTAACAGCAAAGGTGCTAGTAGCTCAAATCTCTCAAATATTAGCATCAAATGTTTGGAAATAAAACACTTCAATCTACTCAACTTTAAAGACACCTGCACATAATTAGTTTACTAAGGCTGCGTTTCCACTAGCTGCACTAGTTAGCTTAATTAAACGCATTTATAAAGTAAGTCAGTTCTAGCTGCACCTTAAAAGTAGTTTAGCTTAAACATGTTTATATACTAAACCGGTTCAAGAAAGCAGCTGTTTCCACATAGGAACTTACACATCTGGGATGTTCAAGACAAAACTTTTAGGAACACCGTTGTAGGCTTGTTTCGAAGTATACTATTGGGCTGCTCTGTCACTAAGTCAGAACAACTGTTGGTTGTCACACGATTCAGCTTCTACTACTAGGAATTTGCATGATGATGACCAAGGACACTGTCTTCTCTTTCTCTCTCTGTAGCTGCCGATTTCTCTCCTTTAGTTAACAACCGGGGGGGGGGGGGCCCTTACATATTTCAAGGCAATCCGATACCAGCAAAATAATCAATATCATCAAACGATGTTGTCAAGAAGCCATTTGAAGCAAGCATGCTACTGTCACGAGATAGTTAAACCTAAACCACTGTGCTAAGCTTCTAAAAACTAAGTCTAAGAAAGCTGTTTAGGTTCAGAATATAATTGTTTTAGTGAAGGTGGAAATAAGTCAACCCTTAAACCAGTTGAGCTTAAGCCACTTGCTAAACTGGTTTAATTAAGCGCTAGTAGAAACGCGCCCTAATGCTTATGTATCTAACAAAAAAAGTCTGAATCCAATGTTCTCAAACATTGAGCCATACTGCATATGGCATATGCAGGCGCGGCCCCAGCACCATAATGGGGGTGCTTTGCAAGACAGCTCAATACAGCTGAAAGTCTGTGTTGATGTATATGTCCTAAGGACACTTTTGCCATAAATGGTGCCTCTCAATCAGTCACTTAACTACGCAATAATTTCTTACTTAACTAAAAGATTATAGAGCCATGACAACTGTAGCAGCAGTTAAGGATACGTAAGTTAATGTAAGATACTAATACAGACTCTGAGAACACTTTTTTGTGGAAATATATTCAAGTACTAAATACCATAGATGTTAAAGTGATAGAAGCAAGGGAAGGCTCAAGCACAATGCCAATCATTACTGTAGTCTCTTCAACATCTGGGGTACATTACTTTGCTTTTTCTACGCTGTAGCCTCGAGAAGCCGGATTCTTAGTGGAGCATGGAAACACTGGAATTTTGATGTTCACAGGCAATTCTGTGCGTGTGTCAATTACTTTTCGCGGTCTTAACTTAGGGTTAGAGTTAGGGTTAGGGTTATGGAGTATGGTTAGGGTTGAAGTATGATTTCTGCCTGATGCATAATCAGATGCATGCCAGGCCCCCCACCTGTATATGTTTGTGTACAGATCTAATTATGACTGAAAATAAACACAACTGAGAGTACCTTATGTCAATAAACTGGCCATCTTCCAACACATCTCTGATTCCATAATGTGTGGACTTGACAGGATTGCGCAACACAATTCTGTACCCACCATTCTCCACAACACTAATTCTACCAGTCTCTGTCTCATTCCCATCCTTACTGGTAGAAGCGATAACCACAAGGTCATCTTCCAACCAATCAACAGGTTCCTATACCAAAAGAAATAAAAAATAAA